>NC_056728.1:5947187-6044687 GCF_019279795.1 Protopterus annectens | reverse complement strand
GAGGGTACGCCTCTGAGAAAGGCTGTAGAGGTAGATGCACAGCCCTGGTGGAGTGAGGTCTGACTCTCCTGGGGATGGGTTTTCCATGGTGCTTACAGCAGAAATGAATGCAATGGCTTATCCAATTAGAAATGGTTTGCTTTGATGATGATACTTTCCCCTCTGAGCAGCAGCTGTTCAGATTTCAGCTTTGAGGTTTAGTCGTGTCCAAGTAGAATCTAAGTTGTCTGTGCACATCTAAGGAATGCAGTATCCATTCCCTTTATTCTGTGGATTGAGAAAAAAGGTTGGCAAATAAAATGGATTGATTGGGTTGAGCCACACTGATACCCACCTTGAGCATGAAGGATAGATTGGTTCTGAGGGACACCCTGTCCCGCATGAAAGATGATGAAAGGCTCCATCATGCCATAAGGGCTTGTAATTCAGATACCCTTCTAGCTGAAGTGATTGCTAAAAGGAAATCTGTTTCCCAAGAAAGAAATTTAAGTCTGTAGTAGCAGCTGGCTCAAGAAAGGAGGTGCAGAGTGAGCCTCTCAAGACAAAGTTAAGGTCCCAGGCTGGGGGCTGGAGCTCTCCTGGGTGGTCTCAAATTTGTGGCCCCTCTGAGGAACTGCTTGAGCAGTGGATGAGAGAAGAGGGAGGTTCCTTGTGTTATAATGAGCTGTAAATGGCTGAGTGCATGAATTTTTTAATGGAGGAAAAGACAGGCCCTTGTGAAGAAACATCTCAGTTAAGTATAGTAAATTTGAGGTAAATTGGCTGCACTGCTGGTACTATCCCTTGAGATTGGTTCCAGGCACAGAATCTTTTTCCATTTTCAGCATAAGATTTTCTAGTACTGAGGCCCTCCTTGCCTCCAAAATGAAATCCATCACAGGTTTGCTGAGGGATGGTAAAGGGAGAGATTAAGTAATTAGCCAGGCTGCAAAGAGTTCAGTGTTAGAAGCTGAGAGTGCAGAATTTGGTCTCTCCTGCTGGTGACAGCAGGGAAGGAGTCTGAGGTTAGTGCCCAGCGGGAGATAAAGGGTGACTCATCATCGCAGGAGAGGGTACCAGTGTTGATGCCGGCCAGTCTGGAGCAATCAAAAATAATCCTTGGTTTGTCCTGCTTGATTTTTAGTAGTACTTTGGAGAGCAGAGGCAGAGGGGGAGGCATAGACAGATGGGGTTTTCCAGCTGAAGGACAGAGCATCAACTTTCCAGGCTTGTCTGGGGGAGTCCATGTGCAACATTTGTCCAATTGGTTGTTCTGGGGAGGCAAACAGGTCTAAATCTGGGCTCCCCATTTGCTTGTCAACATGTTGAAATTCCTTGGTTCCAGTTTCCACCATGTGGGTCCATGAGGTTTCTGTTGAAAACCGGCCTGCCAGTGTATTTAATTTTCCTGGCAGGAATTGGAAGCTTGTAGGCACTTGGCAGCTCAAGGCTGTGTTCCCACAATGTGCAGCGGCTTAGTCTGCAGAGGTGGTGAGAATGTACCCCTAGCTTGCTTTATGTGCCACATAACAGTGGTGTTGTCCGGCTCTTTACCCATTAGTGGTCAGTCCTGAAAGAATGTGGTCCTTGAGGGGCTGGTCAGAGCATTCTGTACAACTCAACATTTCTTTTGATTGATATGCAGTGCATTTGACTTGGGTTCCATTTGCCCTGAATGCACTTCCCTGCCAGTGAGCCCCATGCATATGTCTGTGATGTATTTATTGACTTAGGGTTTGGGTGGCAGCAGGGTGGTGTGAAAAGGTAGTCCCTTGTTTTGGTGGCAGGCCTCTGCCCACCCAAGGAACTCTAGGTAAACCAAGGCAGGTATGATGAATCATTGTTTCAAGTCTTGAGAATGTTGACACTTATAGGCTTTTGGATACTACACCTTCTAGTTTCTGGTGTGAGTGTTGCCATCTGGAAGTTGTATTCAAGCTTGCTCCCAGAATATAATTTTGTTGACCGAGGGTACTCAGGTGGTGTGATTTCTTTTCGTTTCTGGTGTACCCCAGACAAGTTAGAACCCTTTTACAAAGGCCAGATGATTCAAAGTATGTCCTGGCTTTCGCCTGAATCAATCATCCAGGTATGGGTATATTTGTATTTCTCAGCCTGGAAAATGCAACAACTGGAGCCAGGCACTTTGCGAATACCCCTGGTAATTTGCAGTACAGAAGCCAAAGGGCAGTGCAGAGAACTGATAGGTGCGTGTAGCTCCAAGCTGAAGGCATAAATATCTTCTGCAAGATTCCTGATTAGGATGTGCAGGTATGCTTCTTTAAATCTAGTGTTGCCAACCAGGCATCTTTGCCTAGCACAGGAAGTAATTGGTGAAGTGTCAACATCTTGAAATTTGGTCTTTTCTGGTACCAGGAAAGAGTCCTGAGGAAACCTCCTGTCGCCTTTTTCCTCTTCTAAGCTCACTCTGGAATAGCCTCCCATGCTTAAGAGAGAAAGTACTTATTTTTTGGGCCTTGCCCACTGGATTTCTGGGAGTAGGTCCGGCCTCCCACTTGTGTTGTTAACAGCGTGTGAAGTGAAATCTGTATTCCTGGGACACTATATTTAATACCCATTTGTCCTGGGTAATGAGTTCCCAATTCTTTGCATGAAGAGCAATCTTTCCCCCCAAAGGGGTAGTCAATTTATAAGTGCTTGGAAATTTTAAAAGGAAGTAATTGAGACAGTTTACCATAGGGGGAGTCTTATTACTCCCAGGCTTGGAAGTGGAGGCCCCCCACTGCTTAGTTCTGAGAGTCCACTGGGACTGAAACCTGGGGATTTTGCTGTCTAGGTTTCGTAGAAGATCTGGGAGGGCTGGAAAGGATCAATTCTTAGAGGGCCAATACCTACTAAATCTGGGAGGCTGAACTTGTAAAAAATCTTTAACAGTTTGTGGTGTTAGATTTAGCTTTTATCTTACATCTTTTTAAGAACTTCCTCAGCCTTGCTGCCAAACAGGCAGTCCTGATTTAAAGGAGCATCCAACAATTTAGCTTTAACATGATCAGGCCTAGCATGCCTCCTGAGCACACACGCAGTTACAGCAGCCTTGTACAAGAGGGGCCCTCTAATGAATCAAAACCATATGCTGCAAATGTATGTTTTCCAACTTGTTGAGCAGAATGCATTAAATCCTGTTTTTTAAATTATACTGACTGCTAGTGAGGCTTCAACAGTGACAGAAGCAGAATAAATAACAATAATGTTGTCGTAGTAAAGGATTACCAGTAGGGAAGAGTTTAGTCTGACATGCATGACAGCCCACTTATAATAGTTACTATGGAGCCTAAGAAAATTCTGAGAGAAATCATCAGTTTTCAGCATGGCAAATTATTTAAGGTTGGGCCTGGAAATTGATTTGCAATAGTGACAAAGTATATTGGAGACCTAGAAGGAAAACATAAAAAGTGCGTTACTTCTGAAGAAATATGTGGGAAATGTACATTCTTCTCATAATTATTGCTACAACTTTTAATTGCTGCTGTACTGTATTTGTTATATATGTTCTATTTTTGAGATGTATACTTTATAGCCGCCTCAGTTTCATTATTTTTTTTATTAATTAATTCACCAAGATAGTACCAGCAAACTGTCAGTTGTATAATCAGTGTACCACTGCAGTAAACAAATATAAAACAAAAACTTGGTATAGAAGGTATCAATTTAGTAGCAGGAGCTCAAACACAATTTCCATATTATTCCCCAAAAGTACAGTTGTGTACACTTACCATAAATGCAGATGTTCGAGTGTATTCACTGTTGCAGTCATTACATTTTGGTTATCTGCTTGCAGGTAGCCCTCAGTCGGCCTGATTAACAAAGTCTTGGGTCCTGCGTCGGTTGCTGAGCCTTCTTCCATGACGTCAGGTCGTCAGGGGTATAAAACATGCAGCACACGCCATTACATCAGTTTTTCTTGCCCCATATGTCAGGTGCCCCCCTAATGGGAAGCAAACATAAAAGCACAAAGATATACCTCCAACAAAAAAGCAAATACACCAAAAATGCTTTTAAGCATAGTAAAGGAAAGTAGAGGTATAGCCAAAAGAAGTTAGGGGGCTGGAGGGAGGGTAACCAGGACTGCAAAAGGGAATACACTCGAACATCTACATTTATGGTAAGTGTACACAACTGCACTATGTTCTTCGTGTTTCACTGTTGTAGTCATTACATTTGGGTAGATTCCCAAAGCTATGGCTGGGAGAGGAATTTAGATAGCATTAGGGCCAGCTATAAGGCCCTGCAAGACTGCAGTGGCAAAGCCAGCTCTGGATTTAGAGAAAATTGGCAAATGATAATGCTTGGTGAAAGTATATACAAAACTCCAGGTAGCAGCTTCTTGGATGTCCCTCGTAGGGACGCCTCTGAGAAAGGCTGTAGAGGTAGATGCACAGCCCTGGTGGAGTGAGGTCTGATCTCCTGGGGGATGGGTTTTCCATGGTGCTTACAGCAGAAATGAATGCAATGGCTTATCCAATTAGAAATGGTTTGCTTTGTGATAGCTTTCCCCTCTGAGCAGCAGCTGTTCAGATTTCCTTTGAGGTTTAGTCCTGTCCAAGTAGAATCTAAGTTGTCTGTGCACATCTAAGGAATGCAGTATCCATTCCCCTTTATTCTGTGGATTGGGAAAGAAGGTTGGCAAATAAATGGATTGATTAAGAGCCACACTGGATACCACCTTGAGCATGAAGGATAGATTGGTTCTGAGGGACACCCTGTCCGCATGAAAGATGATGAAAGGCTCCACTGCCATAAGGGCTTGTAATTCAGATACCCTTCTAGCTGAAGTGATTGCTAAAAGGAAATCTGTTTTCCAAGAAAGAAATTTTAAGTCTGTAGTAGCAGCTGGCTCGAAAGGAGGTAGAGTGAGTTTCTCCAAGACAAAGTTAAGGTCCCAGGCTGGGGGTTGGAGCTCTCCTGGGTGGTCTCAAATTTGTGGCCCCTCTGAGGAACTGCTTGAGCAGTGGATGAGAGAAGAGGGGAGGTTCTGTGTTATAATGAGCTGAAATGGCTGAGGCATGAATTTTAATGGAGGAAAAAGACAGGCCCTTGTGAAGCATCTCAGTTAAGTATAGTAAATTCTGAGGTAAATTGGGCACTGCTGTACTCATCCCTTGAGATTGGTTCCAGGCACAGAATCTTTTCCATTTTTCAGCATAAGATTTTCTAGTACTAGGCCTCCTTGCCTCCAAAATGAAATCCATCACAGGTTTGCTGAGGGATGGTAAAGGAGAGATTAAGTAATTAGCCAGGCTGCAAAGTTCAGTGTTAGAAGCTGAGAGTGCAGAATCTGGTTCTCCTGCTGTGACAGCAGGGAAGGAGTCTGAGTTAGGTGCCATGGAGATAAAGGTGACTCACTGCGCAGGAGGGGGTACCAGTGTTGGCGCGGCCAGTCTGGAGCAATCAAAATAATCCTTGGTTTGTCCCGTTTGATTTTTAGTAGTACTTTGGAGAGCAGAGGGGGGGGGAGGCATAGACTGATGGGTTTTCCAGCTGAAGGACAGAGCATTAACTTTCCAGGCTTGTCTGGGGGGAGTCCATGTGCAACATTTGTCCAATTGGTTGTTCTGGGGAGAGGCAAACAGGTCTAAATCTGGGCTCCCCCATTTGCTTGTCAACATGTTGAAATTCCTTGGTTCCAGTTTCCACTCATGTGGGTCCATGAGGTTTCTGCTTAGTCCGTCTGCCAGTGTATTTAATTTTCCTGGCAGGAATTGAGCTTGTAGGTGCACTTGGTAGCTCAAGGCTGTGTTCCACAATGCCATGGCTAGTCTGCAGAGGGGGTAAGAATGTGTACCCCCCTGCTTGTTTATGTGCCACATAACAGTGGTGTTGTCCGTCTTTACCATTAGTCGTCCTGAAAGAATGTGGTCCTTGAAGGCTGTCAGAGCATTCTGTACAACTAACATTTCTTTTTGATTGATATGCAGGTGCATTTGACTTGGGTTCCATTTGCCCTGAATGCACTTCCCTGCCAGGTGAGCCCCCCATGCATAGTCTGATGTATTTGTTGTTAGGGTTTGGGTGGCAGGGGTGGTGTGAAAGGTAGTCCCTTGTTTTGGTGGCAGGCCTCTGCCCACCAAAGGAACTCTAGGCATAGGCAAGGTATGATAGGAATCATTGTTTCTAAGTCTTGAGAATGTTGACACCATAGGCTTTTTGGATACCACTCTAGTTTCTGGTGTGAGGTAAGCCATCTGGGAAGTTGTATTCAAGCTTGCTCCCAGGAATATAATTTGTTGACAGGGTACCAGGTGTGATTTCTTTTCGTTTATGGTGTACCCCAGACAAGTTAGAACCCTTTTACAAAGGCCAGATGATTCAAAAGTATGTCCTGGCTTTCTGCCTGAATTAGACAATCATCCAGGTATGGGTATATTTAATATTTCTTAGCCTGGAAAAATGCAATAACTGGAGCTAGGCACTTTGCGAATACCCTGGGTGCAGTAGAGAAGCCAAAGGGCAGTGCAGAGAACTGATAGTGCGTGTAGCCTGCTTTGAAGCATAAGTATCTTCTGCAAGATTCCCTGATTAGGATGTGCAGGTATGCTTCTTTTAAATCTAGTGTTGCCAACCAGGCATCTTTGCCTAGCACAGGAAGTAATTGGTGAAGTGTCAACATCTTGAAATTTGGTCTTTTCTGGGTACCAGGAAAAGTCTCGAGTAGAAACCTTGTCACTTTTCCTCTTCTGGTACCACTTGAATAGCCCCCATGCTTAAGAGAGAAAGTACTTATTTTTGGGCCTTTGCCCACTGATTTGGGAGTAGGTCCGGCCTCCCACTTGGTGTTGGCAACGTGTGGAAGTGAAATCTGTATTCCTGGGACACTATATTTAATACCCATTTGTCCTGGGTAATGAGTTCCCAATTCTTTGTATGAAGAGCAATCTTTCCCCCCGAAGGGGTAGTCAATTTATAAGTGCTTGGAAATTTTAAAAGGAAGTAATTGAGACAGTTTACCATAGGGGGAGTCTTATTACTCCCAGGCTTGGAAGTGGAGGCCCCCCACTGCTTAGTTCTGAGAGTCCACTGGGACTGAAACCTGGGGATTTTGCTGTGTCTGGGTTTTGCGTGAGAAGATCTGGAAGGGGCTGGAAAGGATCAATTCTTAGAGGGCCAATACCTACTAAATCTAGGAGGCTGAACTTGTAAAAAATCTTTAACAGTTTGCATAGATTTAGCTTTATCTTACATCTTTTTAAGAACTTCCTCAGCCTTGCTGCCAAACAGGCAGTCCTGATTTAAAGGAGCATCCAACAATTTAGCTTTAACATGATCAGGCCAAGCATGCCTTCAGAGCACAGACCCAGTAACAGCAGCCCTGCAAGAGGCCTCTAATGAATCAAAACCATACTGCAAAGTATGTTTTCCAACTTGTTCGGCAGAATGCATTAAATCCTGTAATTCTTTACTTTCCAGACAGTCAGGAATCAACATAATTTTCTGTTTAAGCAGTCCAATAACATGTTGCTGATATTTTAACATATGAAACTGGCAGTTTAAAGCCCTAATGGCCAAGGTTACAGAAGTGTAAACCTTCTTACACCATCTATCCAGGGCCCTGGAGTCTATATCAGAAGGGGTAGGATTTTCAGCAGTAGAAGCCTTAATGCCCTTGGGCCCCTGTGAAATAGTCTCTGGATCTGCAATAGGATTTTTGAAAAGGAACTTGTGGGACTCAGGGATCCTGTAGTATCTGTCAGGTTTTCTGGGAGCAGGAGGCAGGAAATCAGGGGCCAAACTAGATTCCGAAAAAGCATAGTCAACAATGTCTAGTACAGGAAGAATAGCTAAAGGCCTATGCTGAGGTAGGAGAAGGAAATCCCTAAGCCTCTTTTTTGAATTGGGTAAATCCTGGCTTTCCCAGTGGAAATGCTCCCTTAGAGTAAGTAAGGTTTCCCCAAAAGAAAAATCCTCAGGAGGGGAAGCAGAGGGAATAGAGTCCTCTGCATCAAAATCTTCATAAGTAGGTAAGAGCAAATCCAGATCATCAGGAGAATCAGAAAAAGCAGACTCCTGATCAGAAGATTCATAATCAACTTCAGTCCTAGGCCTCTTAGAAGGGGGGGGGGGGTTGGCTACCCCTGATTAGAGTTATGAGATCTTCAGCCATTCTTATAATTTGTTTTTTAGGCATAGAGGCCTGAGCATGTGGCCTGGGCGTTGGTTTTTTTAGACATGGATCGAGATTTAGGCCTAAGTAATTAAGGAGGCGTTGATTTAAAATGCCAGTCCGTAGGCCTGAATACACCCTCAGAAGCCAGTGCCTGCACAGCAGCTCCGGACCCATCCAAGGTAGAGACATTCGCAGGTTCCCTAGTTGAAGCATCTCGCGGCATACCGGACTCCGAATGGGTCTCAGTAGAGGCCTGCGAATCAGAAGTAGCGGGTATCAAGGGCTGCAAAAGCGCCTCACTGAGTACCGGCAAACTGGCGACTGGCTTAGGAGAAGCACCGTCGGCAGTTTTGGACCTCGGCAGCCTATCTCTGTCTTTATCTTTTGTGTTTTTTTCGGAATCCTGGTAGTCGGATGGCTAACTGATGACATTTCTGGATAATTAAACCGAGAACCGAAATATTTAGAGGCGAAAATATACCGACGATGGATAGTGCACTTATTAAATAAAGCAGAAAACTGACAGCAAGGTACGTCGTGGTCAAGGCCTAGGCAAGGAATACAGTACAAATTAAAATCTTTAGGACGTATTTGCTTTCCACAAGTAATGCAAATATTAACTTTTTACTGACATCGGTAAGGAGCAAGAAAAAGTTTCCCCAATGGGGTACTTAGGTTTAGTTGAAGACTTCGGTTCTGAAACTCGAAAACGAAAATTTCAGGAGTCGGCCAGCCCTTGCGAACTGCTTCTGCTTTGGGCACGGCAAGAAAGACTGATGTAATGGCGTCGGCTGCATGTTTTATACCCCTGATGACCTGACGTCATGGAAGAAGGGGCAGCAACCGACGCAGGACCCAAGACTTTGTTAATCAGGCCGACTGAGGGCTACCTGCAAGTAGATAACCCAAATGTAATGACTGCAACAGTGAAACACGAAGAACATCTACAATAAATTAGCTAGACTGGATAGAAATTATATTTCACAACAGTATGTGTATTTAACTGAAAGCTTTGACACATCGAGTAACTATTCAGATCATGTATCAATAAAACTAAGATACAGATGCAGGGCAATGAAGTCAAAATGACACACTAAGCTTACCTGTTAAAAGAAAAAAAATTAAGGAATGGGTATTGTAATTGTTTTCAGAGTTATACAAGATGACAGATTACTTCAGAAGGGATCCTTAATGAGTGGGATAAATGAAAACGGAGTTTAAAAACATGGAAGAAATGAGAGGGAGTGATATGGGGCAGAAGTACTAGAAATTATTTAGCGGGGTTAACAAGGGTTCAAGTATTGCAGAATAAGGGGACTCTGAGAAAAAAAAGATTAACTGCAGACTGACAAACAGTAAATAAGGGGGGTAACTTGTATAAGCTTAGAAAGGTTACTGTTAAGCAACTACTTATGATAACTCCAGAGCACAAAAACTTTTAGCATAGTAAATTAGGCTACACAAAATAGAAAGGTCAGTGCCTAGGGATCTTAGACAAAAAACATAGTTCCTATGTATGTATTGCAGATATTTTGAAAATTTTATGAAAATTACTATAAAGCAGAGAATGTGGAATCCAAGAAAAGGCACAAATGGAAATATTCATGGAAAACACAACTAGGCCAAGGTTAGAGAAATATGGCGTTCAACATTTAACAGCTAACATACAAACAGATGAGATAAAAACAGTGACACATAATTAACAGAAAAGTATTCCCAAACACTTGGTATTCATGTGGAAGTTTGGAAATTAAGAGGGAAGTATAAATATATGAAATGTTTTAAAAGTATTTTAAAAGGGAGGGAGCGTACCAGCATCTTGAAAGAACGCTGGAAGGCTGCAGTGGCAGTATTATCAAGAGGATAACGATCCCTCAGACCCAGACCACTTCGATTTTAAACCATGCCTACAAAGTGTTTATGTCTACACTACCTAAGAGAAGAGTAAATGTGTTGCCAAAATTGACAATTGATGGATCAATGATGGAATAAGTTTAATTGCTTTCATCTTACTATCAATATAACAGAGCATCCAATTTCTCAGTTTTTGTATTATCTTTTGTTTAGTCTCATCCCCACATATCCTCAGCTGCCACACTGGAGTCAGTTTTAATCCATGCTTATAAATACTTCATTTTATAGTGTCCTTATAAATATGGATATTGCTGAACCAATCCATGTGTGGGTACATAATTTACCACCATTGCCTTTGTTTTAGCTTCATTAATTTTGCATTCCAAAAAGAAATTAAACTGTCTAAAAATGTTCCAAAACACTAATGTCCTTTTCTGGTTTATCAGATATAAAACAATATCATCTGCAAATACAGCCAGCCTTTCTAGACTGCCATACCAATTATAGCCTTGAATTTCTGAGTTCCTTATTTTCTTTGCTAATGGTTCTTAATATAATGCAAATAACAAAGGGGAAAGAGGGCCTCCCCTATCTGGTTCCTCTGCTCAAGCAGAAATTGTCAGAGAGGAACCCACCCACTTTAATTTTCACCTCCAATACCTCATATCATAGCAATCTTTGAAGAAGTTATGGATAGCAATTACTAAACAGCTGAAGGATTTTATCTGGAAGGGGAAGAAGACAAAAGTCAAGTGGGATAAATTGATTCTTCCAACAGAACAAGGCAGATTGGGATTACTCTATTTGAAATAGTATTTCAGAGCTACACAGAGAGGCACAGTTAAGGCTCCTATAAATAGCACAAGCAGAAACCTACAATTTAAAGTACAGAGGCTAAGCTTAAGAAACTAGAGACTGGGATTCTAGATGCAGACCTTTAAGGACAATAACAACAGTCATACAGAATATTATATTATAAAGTAGCAGAAATTGTTCTATGAACTAAGCCAACATGTGAAAGGAGAAAGATTCTGCCAGCAGGTATGACTGTAATCATATCTTGCAACCTTTTAGAGCAAGAAATCTGGACAAAACCTAAAATAATTGAGGCCAAAGGCCCAAAAATAGGGACATATTTTAAATATTGCTCTTGTAAACTTAGAAAGTTGCTAGAATAACAGGATGTGTGTTAGCATTCATTTTCTTAAGGGTAGGAAGTCTAAAACTCAAATTTATGTCATTATTTAGGGACTTCAATCCTCAGTGATTTACCTGAAAAAACACAAATTTTATGAGGAATGGAACAAAAATATGTGGCAAAAATCTACACATTCTGCAAAATTCTGTACAGTTGAGAGGTCTGACTGCAATTAAGGATACAGACAACAGGCAAGAAGGGGGTGGAATTTATTGGAGAAAACGGGCAAAGGAACCAAAGTACTGGAAGCAAATAACTAGGGAGGGAAAAGTAACAGAATAGGAAGATGCCAATAATTAATTTGGACTGCAGGTTAGAGATTGCCTTCCCTATTAAGGACTGATATCAGAGTATAGGCAAACAGATGGAAATAGACGGGCCCTAAACAAAAGACCAGCACTGGTAAAGTTTTTAGTAGAATCTAGAATAAAAGCTGAACTGAAAAAAAGTAGGATCCAAGCCAAAGACCACAATGAGGCACAATAAACTTAGCGCTTTCATCCACTTTAATGACGTGAACTTCATCAGAAAACAAGAACAATCACCTGCCCCTCATATAAATACTTGATTACAGGAAATGATGTAACAAATGTTATAATTTAAATACTTACTATAAAAAACTACAAGTTTGAAATAATGAATAATAAACTAATGATAAAAAAATATATATGTATATAAGTTAATGATAAAAAAATATATATATATATAAAAATATATATATAAATATGTATGCATATGTATACACACATGCACATGTGCATAAACATACATATGCCCACTTTTGTATATACACACACACACATATATATATATATATATATATATATATATATATATATATATATGTGTGTGTGTGTGTGTGTGTGTGCGTGTGCGTGTGTATACCATGTGTGTGCATCCATTGTGCAAATAGGTCTGTACATATGAATTCATATTATCTATACATAAGAAAACACTTTATGTTGATGACCTCATTCAACCCTGGGAATACATCAGCTCCAAACAGGAGCTGCCACAAAGCCTCCTTTTGTTCCAATTTGTTGTTCGTGTCACCTATAAATGTTCCCCTCTCTACATAATCTAAAACAAAAAATTCAAATTTCTTAAAATCTGTGCAGGAAAGTGCATGTCTAGCTAAAGAATTGTTTTAGAATAGAAGCTGCTGTTAAAAAAGCAATAATTAGTACATCTTATAAAATATTGCACGATATCTATAGGAATCAATCAGAGGAGATTAGAAAGGATTGGGAAGTGAGAGTGGATAAACAATTCACAAAGAAAAAATGAGGGGGTATATGTATGTCTCCCAAATATGCAACAAAATCTAGAAGATGTACAATTTTTGCTTGGAAATGTTTACATGAATATTTTTATACTCAAGTAGACTCCAGCGACTTTTTCTTCGGGTAGACAGCAAATGTTGGAGGTATGATGGAGAAAAAAAAAAGTACTTGGAAATATATTTTCTGGGAGTGTCATGGGTTGGCAGACTTTAAAGATTCTTTGCAGACAACTTTATCAGAGATACTGGGTGAGCAAATTAGTGTAACTAGGGAAATGCTTTTTCTGAGCTATGATACAGAACTGAAATTGCCTAGACATAGTAAGGCCTTACTGAGTATAATTATGGTGGCTGTCAAAAAAGCAATTATTAGAAAATGGAAATCAAAATCTAAACCAATTGTACTATAAGTAGTGACTATAGTAACAGAGATAAAAAAACTGGAATTGGGATCTTGGGTAGGAGCAAATTAGATAAGAAAAAAAATGGGAATTGTTGCAACAATACATATAGGGGAGGAATGAGGTTTAAAAGAAGGCAGAATTTGAAAGAGGTATGTAATATTTGACTGACAATGACTGGACAGATAAGTGACATATGTTTGCAACTAAAATTATGTCAATATGGTTTGGGACATAAAATGCCTGCAAATAAGATTATGTTTAGTTTGTTTTTATTAATGTAAATGTATGACTGCCAATGTCATAAGTGATAATTTAATAAAGATGTTTCTTGTTTAAAAATAATCAAATAATTATCCAGAAGGCGGCATAATGCAAGACAATACTATTACTGGTAGGTCTTGATGCAGAGAAAGCATTTGAGAGTATCAGCTGGTATTTTAAGAGTAGGGCAATACTATCATGTTTTTCTCCGATAGAATGATAGGGTTAATTAGGAAGATACAAGAAGAGTTGGAGGCAAGCATTATGGTGGGAGAGTTTGTCCTCTTTCCCTTTTATTCCCTTTACATTTAGAGCCACTGGCAAAGAAAATAAGGGACTCACAAATTTCAAAATGTAAATGTTAGGACAATCAGGTAAAGTCAGCATTTGCAGCTATTATTTTGCACTAAATAAATGAAGAAAATCATATTTCGGCTATAGGGGCAAACTATATATTCAGACATGAATTAGCTTAGCAATAGCCATATTTATAGGGACATGACAAGAGAAAAGTGTTCAGATATGTGGAGGAAAACATTTTTGTTATGGAAGTTAAAGATAAATGAGAAGAGGCAGTGCAAAAAGATGATACAACAAATGAGAAACTGGAAGCTCTTAATTATTGATATGCACAAAAAGACACAAGCAGTGAAAATACTATTATATACAGGCTAGACATGTTTTACCAGCCAGAAAAGTTGTGTATGAAAACAAAAGTTGAAGAAATTTATTGATGGGGGGCAAAAGTTATGTGGGAGAATTTGAGTCTCCCAAACAGACTGTTGTACAAGTAAACTTATCCTAACAGTACATGTTCAAATCACCACTGCCACAGTAGCCTAATCTATAAGAGTTATATCCTGCCAATGATATAACAGCTTGTCAGTTTCCAAAGCTTCATGGCACATTCCAAGCACTCAAACCATCTGGAGCCTCAAGTTACGCTAACTTAAAGAGGTTTGGCTGCCAAGCCCTTCGGAGCTTTCCAGCCAACAAAAGGAGGAGATTGAAGCCTGAAAGGACAATGCACAGAAGAACAAAAAATAAATGACCACACCCTGGCATAAACAGCATACCAAGAAACAATGGGGGTGGAAGGGAGGGAGTAGCTATTGCAGTAGTGATCATTCAAGCATCTACTGTCATGGTAAGTTCGTAATTATTACTGCTACAGTAGCCCAAGCTATATGGTTATATTACCATAGCTTACACATTCTGGGAGGTGGATGCAGAAGAGTCCTAGCAAGGCCTGATCTAGACCCAAATAAGGAATCAAGCTTACAGTGCTTTGTAAAAGAATGACCAAGTTGCTTCTCCCTCATTTTTAAGCTCAGAAAAAAAAAGAGATGGACAGTTTAGCTTAATGTAAACTCAGATGCCACTTTATACATAAAAGAAAGTGGAGTTTTCAAAGAAAGCCCATCCCTGTGGAAAATGAGGTAGGATTCACTCACTATAAGAGCTTGCAACTCTGATACCCTTTTTTGCAGAGGTCAAAGCAATCAGTAAAACCATTTTCTATGTTAAGAACATCAAGTCAGCCAGGTTAGTTGGTTCAAATGGAGCAAGTGTTAGCTTCTCTAACACATAATTAAAATCCCATGGAAGGGCCTCTGGTCTTCTTGGACACCACTTAACTCCTTTCAAAAAATTTTGACATGAGAATGCATTGAAAGAGGATAATATACAAATCTTGACAGCACAGTATGAAAGGCTACAGGACAGTAACTCAAACACTGTAAAACCAGAGAACTAGCCTTGCTGGTAACGTTGTTGGCACTAACTAGGAAACCTTTCCCATTTGCAAATACACAAACAGGTGCCTAAAGGAAATTAAGACCCTATCATCCAAGCAGTCAAATAAAGTTGATTGCTGTTGGAGTACATCAAATGCTCTTGTTCTTATGTGAGCAGATAAAGTGTGTGAGTAAGTTTGTAGTACCTGCTCCTGGCCAGTTCCAAAATAAGGAGCGAGTCATCATGATGATCTTTGGGGATTCCTTCTGAATCTTCAGAAATACCCTAGATATTAGCAAAAAGGGTGGAAAAGCATATAGAAACATTCCAGTCCAAAGAAAAGAATAACAAAGAAAAACTATCGGTTTTGCAGGCCAACTTGCATAGAGTCCTGGACCATAATCATAATGGCTGATTGCTCAGACAGGAAACAAAGAGGTCTAACTTGAGGAACTACTGACAGATTAATCAAATCTTGGAATACCCCCACTTTCAAGATGGCTGCACACTGATCAACAGTTTAATTTCAACTGCCTTGGTATGAAAAAAATTAACAGCAGCCAGTAATTCAGCAAGCTCGAGTAAATCTCAGTTAGTGGCTAGTAATTACACTGCCTGGATGCCAGCAAAGGAGAAATTTAGAGAACCTGAACAAAATCAACTAGAAAATGTGAAGACAAAACATTGGACTGGGAAGAATCCTGCAGCTGTTCAGCAAAAAGCAATTCAAGCTTCCATCTTTCATACAAGAGACTGCTTCCAGAAATTTAAGAAAAAATAAATAAATCAAATGTACTAAGAAGTGATTAAAATAAAACATTTAAGGAGCACATCAACTTAAATAAAAAGCTGGAAAAAATAGAAGCCTTAACTAGCTATTAAGAAGAACTGATAAAACTGCAAAAATCACAGGTTTAAATGAAGAAAATGATGGCGGAGTATGATACTTCTCAAGAAGAGCTGTTTTAAAAAAAGAGTTACATGACAAAGCGTGCACAGAAAACCTGAGAACGTCTACTGTACCAGTGAAACTGGAAGGAACAGACTAAATTAATTTTATGAACGCACAAATAAGCAACTGGATTGGCATTCCACAGCAGTTGCTGTTAACTGAAAGGGCATATGAAGTGTATGCTACAAACATGCCCATGAGAAAGCAGCAAAGACCTACATTAGTAAAGATGCAACCATACCAGCAGGAAAATTTGATCATGACAACATTATGGCAAATGGGAAAAGTATCAGAAATTTATTAGAGCAGAGCGTTTGAGGAAAATGGTTATTCACTGTACACCAGGCAGATGTGAAACAAATTTATCCCACTAATAAGGAAATATTGAGAGGCACATGTGAGAATCAAGCTGCTGTACTCAGCTGTCTTCAGAATATTTTTCCTGGAGGATCAAAGACATTTTTTGATGCAGAAGAGGCTAAGGAGGGAATACAAGAGTTTATCCAACAAAGTGAGCCATCAAATAGAAGGGGACTCTGATTCTAATTTTTCTGACAATAAACGTCAGAGAGAGACTTTACCAGTGAAATGTTTTCCTATGTTACAAAGGAAAATCCTTGACAGAGGAGTTTACAAGAAGAATCAGGAGTACCTTGGACTAGAACCAGATACTGGTGTTGGCAAGTTGGAGATGGAGATGGACAGGAAGATCAGCTACACTGAAATTAGTGAATAAATGTGAGCGCAATCACAATTAAGAAATATGACTTAGCAAGTAAAAGTGACAAGAAAGATTGGAGTTTTGCTGACTTTGTTATACTTGTGGGTGGACTGTAAAGCACTTTATGTCATTAATGTTTAGAAAGACATTAAGATGAAAAATATAAAACATTTCATGATATAAACTGCACGTTATGCAGTAAAGCAGGTTCTTCTAGTATGTGGTCAGGTCTATTTTACATGTGGGGGTGCAGGTAAGTCTTTTCAGTGATTGTTGTATGTTATGAAGATATTAAAGTAAACAAGTACTTTTTTGATGTCATTGTAAGAAATATTGGCTTTACAATGTAAAAAGAGAAGAAAAGCTGGATAAAGAAAGTGTCTATTAATACACTAATCTTGGGCAGGTTGTAAAAGTGGACTGATTACACTATATGTAGAGTTTAGATGTTTCTCTTATTTTTGCAAATATGAATGCCTGTATTAATGCCCTTTGCTTAATCTAAAAACAAGTGTTTTCCGTAAGCAAGAAGGCTTAAAAATAAGGCAAGTGTGTGACATTTCTTGTATATGCAACAACATTAGCTTGTTTTCCTTTTAGTAAATGTTCAATGGGAGTCAACAATTCTACAGTTGACGACAGCTAGACATTCTGTTTTACTGAGTGAAATTCACAAAGATTCATTCATGCATCTGCAGAAATGTTAGTCTGCAATGAGATTAAAAAAGCTAAGTTTCCATGAAGATGAGCTGCTAATCTTCATGTTCCTGAACCTTCTTTGCTGAAGGAAATGCAAAATGTAAAGGAACAAGGGACAAGCAGTTAGGTAAAAAAATAAAGTTTTAAAATTACTGGAAGTGAATAAGAGACAACAGCTTCCCTAGTAGCCTAATTCTTTAATGCAGTTAATAAAAGTGTATAATTTAGTTTTATTTAAAGATAATCAAATCACTTTTTGTTAAGGCTAAAATGTAATGTTTACTGAAAGCATGCAAGCTGTTTTTCACATCTGAGAGGGGAACAGACATAAAAGGAACACACACCAATCAGTGTAATTGAGAGCACAGGCTGTAACATGCTCTTTAACATGGATAACCTTAATTTTAGGTTAGATAATACCTATGGGAGTAGTGGTTGATTTGGGATAATCATTCTTATCTTGAAGACGTACAATGTTTTCTGTGTTTGCTCCAAGTTAAAATGTCATTCAAAAAAGCTGTCACATATACCAGACGAAAACAATAACTTCTTACCATAATAGGTATGCTATTCATATTATCTTGGAACATAAATGACCTTACAGGTATAGACAAAAAGGTAAGAGTATTAAAATTATATTAAGAAATGCAGAGTGCAAATAGCAATGCTGCAGGATACTAATTCTGAAAAAAAATATATATCTGAATTTGATAAAGAAAGGATTTCAGGATGGATATACAGCAGAACATCAGGGACAAAGGAAAAGTGGAGTAATTATATTAATTGCTAAATGAGCTCCAATAGTGATAGAGGAGGGAAAAAGTATGGTAGAAGTGTGCCAATAGAGGGCTATTGACAAGAGAAGAGGTTTATACTGGGATGCATTTATATTCCACCAAAAACTGCTCCTATGGACACTAAGAAGTTTTTCAAAGAAATAATCAGTTTTCACTGGGGAATACTACTTACAGATAGGGAGTGGAACTAGATTTGTAACAATGAGGACATACCTTGGGGACTCAGAAGGGAAAATGTAACAAAATAGGGTACATTTCTGAATTAAGAAAATATTTGGATGCAAACCATGAATTCAGCAGTAGAAACTCTAAGAGAATTTACATATTCTCCAAGCTACAATAACTGGGCTAAACTAGACAGAAATTATATTTCAAAGGAACATGTGCATTTAATTGAAAGCTTTGACACACATCCAATAACTATTTCAGAAACTGCACCAATAAAAAAATACAGGCTAATGAAATAAAAAAGACAGTGACACTTTCCCACCTACCAGTTAAAAGAGAAGTATTTAAAGGATTGATAGTGGAAATTATTTGAGAGTTATTAGAGAAGACATACATTTCTTCAGACGTTATAGTTACTGAGGGATATAAAATGAAAATTGAGTTTAAAAATACGGTAGAAATAAAAGTATTTCAGAATGAGGGGACTCTCACAGAATAAGAACAGGTGCAACTGCAGAGTTCTAAAGTGAAATTAAGGGATAATGTGCATGATTTTACAAAGACTGCTGTTATAAGAAACTGTTTTTTGATAACTCCAGAGCATGAAAGCTTTTAGCCCAACAACTTGGGCAACAGAATGTAGAAATGGATGTTGCCAAACTTAGGGAACCTACAAGAAAAATAACCACAGATCCTGCAGAGGTATTACAGATACTTTGGAAATCTTATGAAAATGTATAAAGCAGAGAAATGTGGAAATCAAAGAGCACAAATTTTAACATTTATGGGAGACTTAACTATACCAAGGCTAGAGGTAGATGAAGCTCTACAATTACGACATGAGGAGATGAGATAAAAAAAAAAGTTGATATATAATAAATCTGCAGAACAGACTCTAGGAAAAGATGGTATTCCTGTGAATGTCTGGAAGCCAGGAGGGAAGAAAGTGATAAAGATCTGGAAGGTTTTGTTTAACAGTATTTTAAAAGGATTTAGAAAACAAGCAGAGCTAGGCCACCATGGAGAAATATTTATTGACCAATAAAACGGCATATAATGTTTAATTTAAATTTTTATCTAGGAACTCTCATTTCAATAGTGGCTTCAAAAGAATCATCCCATTCAATCCAGAGAGCTGATCAGCCTGCAAATCAGCAATTTGTCGGCTTTCCAAAACCTCTGTTTTATTATACAAATCACCACCCCAATGATTATCATGTACTAATTCTAATGCCACAAATATAAACTTGTGTTACACATTCTCTAGAATATGTTTAGACAAAGCACTGGTGTCCTTTCTTAGTCTCATGTCACCGAGGTGATGAAGAATTCTGTCCTTGAACTGCTGAATAGTCTTACCAACATAAAATCCATTACAGAGGGTGCAAGTCGCTACATAAATAAGGTTTTTGAAGTTACACTCTGCATAGGTTAGCTGATATAACCTTTTGGTAACATGATGTCTAAAATAATTGTTAACTGAATCATATGCCCTGCATTTCCTGCAGGGAAAAGTCCCATTCGTCAAGGTTGTTTTCTCTGCTGGAACCCCATCCTTATAACAGAAAAGTCTCTTCAAATTCATCTCATTTTTAAAACAAAACCAAGGAACATCACCCACTATGTCCTTTATTTTGTCATCCATTATTAGTATGCGCCAATTCTTAATAACCTCACAAACCTGTGAGACATCACCGCTATATGTAAGCAAGCATCTTAGGCCACTTTTATTACTGTCAGCTTGCTGTGGTATGGGACTGGTTGGCTCTGATGTACTATTCTCTGAAAAGTAAGGATGTCCTCTTGTTCTACTCATACTCCTCGTGGTCATGAGCCCCTGTTGAAGAGAGGTAACTGAGAACATCTATTTTGGGAGTGTAACGAGCTGGCATATTTTTAAAATTCCCTGAAGAGTAAGTCGCAAACATTGGTTGAGCGAATGGCTGCAACTAAGGAAATGATTCATTTGAGTTGGGATACAGGATCTGAATTGCTTAGACATAGTAAGGCATTAAGTTTAATTCTGGTGGCTGCCAAAGTCTAAGCAAACTTTATATGAACTACTGAATATAAAAGAACAGGAAGCAAGACAGTTAGAAAAGGGAAGGAGCAAATTACATACAAATAAAATGGAAATAGTGGTTAACAATACATGCAGACAAATGTTCAGGAGGAGGAGGAGGATTGAGGTTTAAGGGAAGGCAGAAACTGTGCAATCTATGTAAATTTGGACTGATGACATTTATAAAAAAGAACACATAATGTATAATGTGATGTGACAATGTGAGGTATTGCTAGCTATGCCAGGAAATGGACATGGAAAATATATGCCAGCACAGCTAGCTGGAATTTTGTAAAGAATTATATGTCATTTGTATTTCAAAATGATTTGTACAGGTGCTTGTGTTGAAAATATATTTGTAAAGCTGCTTGTGTTAAAAATGTATCAACAATGCATCCTTATGAACAGAGGAAGAAACGTACATGTATTATTGTAACTTTTGATATATATATATATATATATATATATATATATATATATATACACACACACACACACACACACACACATATATATATACACACACACACGTTAACAGAGGATACTGGAGGAGAAGAGGTTAACCACAATCCAGCTGCAGCTAACTTTGAAAATGTTCCAAAATTAAATTGCTGGGCCTAGGCCATAAAGATGTTACCTCACTGTTCTCAATACAGCCAGAGACAAAGACTGTTCTAGGAAACTTTCTGCATTGCCTTTGGGGTGAACTAACTGCTACTCTGGAAGGCTGGAGATCTGAAATTGTTTTATGATTTCCAGGAGCTCTAGCAGATCTTAGCAAGTGTGTGTGTGTGTGTGTGTGTGTGTGTGTGTGTGTGTGTGTGTGTGTGTGTGTGTGTGTGATTGACACATATGTGCTAAATCCTGACAGCTTCTAGCCAAGGGGGGTAGCATGGGAAACAGAAGTCAGATGAACAGACACATGTAATGTCATTCTGTAATGTAGGACAAAAATGTTTTAATACCAGATTGAGAGAGAAGTCTCAGAGCAGTCTGTTTTTATAACCTGATAAAGAAGGACCCCTCACCTACTTTATCTTGCCTTGCTCTAGTAAGTAACCAGGGAATAATAATTCTTTAGATCACTCATGAAAATATAGTGAGTTTAGTTAAGTATTGCTTTTCTGTAATTGTGTGAACCTGTCACCTGCGTTATTTTTAATATTTCCTGTGATTGAAACTCTGGTGTTTACTGTAAATATATATTTAGTATTTTCATGGTCTTTTATTATTAAATATATTTAAACTTTCATTGGGTCTGGTTCTTTAGAGAATATTTTAACCTTTGGAAGCACTTATATTTATTCAGTGGCACTGCAGCCACTCCTGAAAGCCTTGCTGTTTGGTCATTGCCATTTGTATTAATTTCACTCTGTATAACTGGGTACGCTTGCAAGAGCTTTAGGGTAGCTGGCTTTAGAGTGTCTGGTGGTGGTGTAACTACCTTATAGTCTGGCCAAAAGGGCACATAGCTAGTAAATTTGTGCCAGCCTTTCCCAGCTGTGTGTGTGTGGGGTCTATATCACATAGTCGAACTTCTGTAAGTCCGAACACCATATGTTCGAACCTATATGTTCGAGCTAACAGAATTTCGAACATGTTAAAAAAAAAAAAAAAAAAAACCCACAGAAAATAAAATAAAGGGTTGTAAGCTCCTGCGCCCCCCAAAGCCACCACTCTTTAAATATACCAATTCTGAGATCGCACTACAATGCGGTAGAGGGAATTTTTCCCTTACTGCACTGTAGCGCAGTCTCGGAGTTGGTATATTTAAACAGCGGGGGGTGTGGGGGGCACAGGGTGGCTTGCCCCCTGCTTACAACTGTCAAAGTTGTTCCTGTGATTTTTTTATTTTTTTGTATTCAAAGTATGACAACTTTGAACATATGGTCTCGACCATACAACGTTCAAAGTTGTCATACTTCAACTACGTGATATAGACTGTGTGTGTGTGTGTGTGTGTGTGTGTGTGTGTGTGTGCACGCATGTGTGAAAATGCAATCTCAAAGAGTGTGTGTCAGCTGCTTGGGGCAGGGGCACAAAGCACTTGTGGCACAGAGAAGGTGCTAGAGAACTTGGCTTGGACACTTGGCTGAGGTTTCAACTCTGTTTGTGCCAGAAGGGAGTCTTATTAGGGGACCTGGAGAGATACAGAGAAATCCAGACCCTGGACTGAATGTGTTCTGTGTGTGCTCTTAAGGGAAATGGTGCTTGATGCAGAGAGCTGCATCTGGAAATACTGGGTGTATTCATTTTATGGTCATCTTTATCAGAAAATGCAGCCTGTATGAAAATGTACACTTGCTCAAACACTCTCCAGTTCTCAGCGATATTACTGTCAAACACAAGTGTACTGGGTTTTCGAAATCAGTCTGCCATGCCCACGAAGTATGTACAAATGCTAAAAATATGGCACTTGTAATCATGTATGAACAAACTGTTCTGTGAGCTTGTAGTAACTGGTAGTTAGGTCTAAGACATTCACATATGGGAAAGTAATAGATGGATGGTTAAAACCAATATATGACAGAGTGCACCATATAGTGAAAGACTCCTGGGACTTTTTGGGAAGGTTGAAACTGGAAATTTGGAAGGAAGGGTTAGTGTTTGTAACCAGTGATATGGTGGATTTGTTCTTCTGCATCCCAAAGGAAGAAGGACTAGAAAGCTTTAGTAACAGTATTCAGAAGTACATGGACTTTGAGTGGGAAAAGACTAGTTTAATTTGTGAGTTTGTCTATTGTACTGGATTTTAATTGCTTCTGGTTCGAGGGTGAATACTACAGACAAAAAAGTGGGGTAGCTATGGGGGCAGTGTGCGCCCCCCATATATGCAAATATGGTGTTACTAGATTGGGAAAGTGAATATGTTTTGGATAGTCATTATGCTAGTAAATGTATTTGCTACACTAATTTTATGGGATGATACAACAAGATAAGTAGATACATTAATGAAGTATTTGAATGACATCAGTAGTTATTTAAAATTCAGCCATAGTAGTAGCACGACAGAGCTGGGATACTTAGACACCTTTATTTTGAATGGGACAGCAGTATTTAAATCCAGAATATGTAGAAAAGAAACCTTTAGCAACTCATATTTAGAATATACTAGTTGTCACATAGCAAGTCAAAAAAAGAGCATCATTAAGGGTCAGTGCACAAGAGCTGTGAGAATGACAGCTGATTTCAATGAAATGAAGAAAGAGTTAGAATATATAGGAATATTATTTGGGGAAAGGGGTTACCCCAGATATTTAATTGATGATGTCGCTCAATATGCACTGAGAGAATGGGGGAAAAATACAAGCCACTTCTTGGTATTGGGTTGGAGAAAAACGGGAGAACATGAGAATGAAAAGGGAAATTCATACCATAAGCTTATGTAGTGGAAATTCATACCATAGGGCTTATGTAGTGGAAATTCATACCATAGCTGGAAAGCACTAGGAAGCCTTAAACTCATACAAACACTGAACTCTCCTTGTTAACAAGGAGAAATTAATAGTAGGCACTAAACAGCCTATAATTGCAAAGTACCTTGCTAAGTAAACAGCTCCTTTACAAAGAAAAAAAAAGCCCCAAACCAAGCATGTCCAAGGGTCAGCTTCCGGTGATTTCTCCTGTCCACCTGGTGAATCTGGGCATACTGGGGCAATGCAGCAATTGCCTCATGTACACAGACAACCCTCTCCTCCTACCACCCGACACTACAACCTGTGAGAGATGCACTTACATAGCCAAAATGGAAGCAAAGCTCTCTCCACACAAGATTGTGCTAAACAGTCAAGAGGAGAAGGTTAACACCCACACTACATCTCAAGCAACACATAGCCCTTCTAAACCCACACCACCAACACCCACATATAGCAACACTAAATCCACATATGCAGAGGCCCTTAACTGTAACCTGCCCAAGCAACAAAGACCTCTGAAGCTGAAACGCAAACAAACACCAATCACAACCAATGTGTCACATAGTTCACAACACCAGTGTGCCACCCAGCAACAGCCCCTAAGGCAAGACAATGTACCTAACACTTTAGTCATAGGTGACTCTATAGTCCGGCACACTGATGTCCCTCTCACCAGGTTGAATAAGGAGAAAATTACAGTCAGCTGCCTGTCGGGTGCCAGGATCCGCCACATAACGCATGCACTCAAGTC
The DNA here is from genome assembly GCF_019279795.1 of Protopterus annectens. NCBI lineage: Eukaryota > Metazoa > Chordata > Ceratodontiformes > Protopteridae > Protopterus > Protopterus annectens. The sequence goes on along the minus strand of NC_056728.1, from coordinate 6,020,284 downwards.
ACTCCACAACAAGTACAAATATGACTCTGTCATTGTCCATGTTGGAGTGAATGACTTGAGACGTACCTCCCTGGACTACATGAAGAGAGACATGGAAGAGCTCTCGGATCATGTGGCCCAGGCAGGTATGACCCTAGCCCTGAGTAGCATCCTGCCTTCGCTCAGAATTATACCACAATATAAGGATAAAATGATTGACTTCAACAATTGGCTAAGCTTATGGTGTCATTCAAAGGGGATCCAGTATCTGTCTGCCTGGGATGACATGATTGACAGACCACGATGCTTTGCCAGAGATGGTCTGCACCTGTCGCCCCTGGGATTCAGGTTACTGGCTAAGGCTCTTGCCACCCCTATAGTGCCTTTTTTAGGCAAACTTCAAAGGACAAAACCACCACCATAACAGGTACAAGCATGCAAAATCTGAAGGTAATGCTACTCAATGCTAGAAGTCTAAACCTCAAAATGCACTCTCTCGAGGCACTCCTAAAATGGAGAACATCGATATCTGTGCAGTAACTGAGACGTGGTTCAAGGCTCCAGAGAGCACCCCTGCAATACCAGGCTACAACTCTTACCACACTTTTCGGCCACCAAACCAGGACCGAAACACTAAAGGTGGAGGAGTGTCAATATTCACCAAGGATATTCACACCACCAGGCTAGTTGGCCAACACAATGTGTCTGAAATTCTCCAAGTGCAACTAACACTAGGTAAGACTGCAATCCAAATTGTAGCTTGCTACAGATCCCCCACCCTACCCCAAGATTCTCACTACACCTTTCTAAACATACTGGAAAATATTAAGATAGAACCAAACACCCTAATACTGGGTGATTTTAACTACCCTGCCATTAACTGGGAAAACTACTCGTGTCCCAACACCTTTACGCAACGGTTCTTGGAATTCATAAATTCTAGTGCCCTGGATCAACTAATCCATAGTCCCACCAGGGGCTCCAATATCCTAGACCTGGTCATTACCAACATGGGAAATCAATGCTCCATACCTATGGTCACCCCCTCGTTAGTGAGGTCTGACCATAAACTAATCACCCTTAACATCCACATCCCACCCCCACCCCCCAGTAAAGAAACCACCATAAAAAACTTCTCCAAAGCCAACTTCATGCTACTCAAGTCAGAAGTGACAAACTTCATAACACCCATGCAGACGGGAACATAAAGTTCAACTGCTGAATCCTACACTAAGGCACTGTACGAGCACATCCACTCATGCATGAATCGTGCCATCCCAAATAGAACCAAAATGCTCTCATCCAAAAAGGAAGCCAATCTGGTGGCCCCTGCCATAAACAAACTTTACAACAAAAGGAAGAAACTTTTGCAGAAAAGAGGAAAATCCCAGGATGCAAAAAACTCCCTTACTGGCCTCAGTAAGAAACTGAGATGCCTCATAAAATCCTCCAAAGCTAGTTACGAAAATAAAATTGCCAAAGATTCCAAAGACAACCACAAAGCATTCTATAACTATGTCAAGAATCTAAATGGCAATGCTCAGATCTGCGCTGAGCTAAAACAGAATGGCATTAAATATACTGATCCAAAGGATATTGCCAATATCCTGGCAGATCGATTCAGTGCCAACTTCACCCCCTCTCACCCCTAAATGGCCCATCTCAATACCGAAGATTGCCAAATTCCAGTAATAACGGCCACACAGGTACAAAATGCACTCTCTAAAGCCAAGAATACAGCATCCATGGGACCAGATGACATCCCGGGCTGTGTACTACATGAACTACAATATGAACTGGCACCTCACCTAAGTGTCATGTTTAATCATAGCCTCACCTCAGGTTTTGTGCCCACTGAGTGGCGCAGAGCTACAGTTATCCCAATCCACAAGGGGATCCACCTTGGATCCCGGAAACTACCGTCCCATCAGTCTGACAAGCCTTATCTGCAAGGCCATGGAGCGTATTATCATGGAACTTATAAACAAAGACATTGGCAACCTTCAAACACTGGACCCCACCCAGTTTGGGTTTGTGAAGGGCCGATCTTGTCTCCTGAACCTGACTGACTTCTTTGAATCAGTCTCCAAAGCCATGGACAAGGGTAAGGTGGTCCACACAGCCTATCTAGACCTTGCCAAGGCCTTTGACACCATCCCCCACTCTGGAATCATAGATAAACTTACTAAGTTGGGCATTAATCCCTATGTCACCCAATGGGTTACTAAATGACTTACTGATAGAACCCACACTGTAAAAGTAGCCGACTCCAAATCCAGCTCCAGACAAGTGACAAGTGGAGTACCTCAGGGTTCAGTCCTGGGGCCGCTCTTGTTTGGCATCTACTTCTCTGAAGTACAGGTCAACACTAAGGGACTCTGGCTAACAAAGTTTGCAGATGACTGCAAAGTGGGAGCCATTATTGAATCCCCAAATGATGTGGATAGTCTACAAAAGGGCCTTACAGAAACAAATGCTTGGTGCCAGAGCCATGGGCTCAAGCTCAATGCCAAGAAATGTATTGTTATCCCCTTTGGGAAAAAACATGTATCCATGAATTACCATATAGGTGGCAGTACACTAAACACAGAAAGTGTGATAAGAGACTTAGGGACACAGGTGGACAGTGGTCTCACCTTCGATAACCACATCGCCACAACAATCAGGAAATCCTTCAATGTGGCACACCTCATCACGAAGGGCTTTTCATCCAGAAAAAAGGAGGTCATTGTCCCACTGTACTCATCCCTCATTAGACCCATTATAGAATACAACGCCCCATTTGGTATGTACCTCTCAAGACATCTGCAACAACTGGAAAGGCCTCAGAAATACCTCACTAAAAGAATCACAGGCCTAAAGCAGATGCCCTACGCTGACCGCCTTTAAAAACTCCAGCTATACTCTGTCGCATATCGTCTACTCAGAGGCGATCTCTGCTTAACATACAAGGCCATGTCAAACCCAGAGCTGTTGGACATGCTACACTTAAAGAAATCCCAATCCCTCAGAGCTACACGCTCCAGGGATCTCAACCTTGTCATCACAATAAACAAAACATGCTGGAGGGATAGGTTCCTGACCCAGAGACTCCCCAGACTCTGGAATAGATTGCTCATACATGTCAAGCAGAGTGCCTCTTTGGACCTCTTCAAGAGGAACCTTGAAGATTGGATGGGAGAAAGGAAATTCACCCCAGGGATCACGTCAGTCGCCCTGCTAGACAGGGGTCCAGGAAAGTAAATAATGTGGGAAGAAATAGCCAGGGAATTGTTATGGCTAGGCTTGTATAGGCCCTAGGGCTGATAGCCTAGTACCAACCTATGAACCTATGAACCTACTCAGTGGCATACCGCCTGCTCAGAGGTGACCTGTGCCTGACGTATAAGGCCATGTCCAACCCGGAATTAAGGGACATGCTGCACCTCAAAAAATCCAAATCCCGTCGAGCTACACACTCGAGAGACTTGAACCTCAGCACTGAAATAAATAGGACATGCTGGAGGGACAGATTCATAACCCAGAGGCTCCCTTCACTCTGGAATAAAATCCCAGTCCAGGTTAAGCAGAGTCCCTCATCGACTCTCTTCAAGAGGAATCTTGATGAGTGGATGGGAGATCATAGGTTTACCCCGGGTATCACTTCTGTGTCACTGTTAGACAGAGGCACAGTATACTAACCTCGAAAAAGGGCATAGCAAAATTAATTTAAAATGGGTGGTGAAATACTCTGGCTAGGCTTATAAATGCCCTAGGGCAGATAGGCTAGTATGAACCTATGAATGTCCCTCTCCAGTGCCAGTGGTGAGGACTCAGGCTCTTTGATTACTGGCCCAGCATGGAGACGTCACGTGTATATTACTGGAAACATAATATGGTTTGTTTTCTTTTATATTAATGTATGCTTGCCTATGTCTTAAGTTTTCACACCTTTGTTAAATTATCATTTAATAAAAGGATCTTAGCAGACCCTCTGACATAGTTTTCATTCTTGAGGGTCTGACCTTGTCCTGCTCAGCCTGTCTGCCAAACAGTTTTGCTCTAACAGAATGAAGGATACCTGTAGAGTGAGCTTGTGCTGTGAAGTTACATATCAAGCTAGCATGGCTAGTCTGCAGAGGGTATGAACGATTTCACCCTTTCTTTTTGACATACAACATAAGTAAGGTATTGCTTGTAACAATTTGTACTAGTCCTGGGGACCAAAGATGACTCAGAGTTGAGTGCCTCAATCAGGGAAAGAGCATCTTTTACATTTACATGCTTGCCTCCATCCTTGGAGTCCCGCATAACTTGCACTTTTACATCTCATGACACTGCTCCCCAGGCAAAGTCTGAAACATCTGTGGTGACTGACTGCTTTGGACAGGGGGAAGAATAGTGATACCTGTTGTCTCAACCAAGTGATTTCCTTTCCGACAAACCCAAGCGCTGGGATCAGAAAAGATGAAAGATGTGTTGTGCTGGGATCAGAGAGATTTCAGATTCTGCTGTATCCTCTCACGTGAACTCTTGCAGGGGGTATCATGAGAATTGTGTAAATCATGAGACCTAAAATCCTGAAGCATTTCCTCACAGTGTCTGATGTCCGAGTGGAAAACCCTAGAAACAGATGAAGATACAAATCCGTTTTTTTCCTGTGGTGTAGAATTGATATCTCCCAAAACACAATCCTGTGAGAAGGAGTCAAAAAAGACTTTAGACTGTTATCCTGGAATCTCAGCTTGGGTAAGTGATTTCTCACCCAGAAGAGAGAGATTCCTGCCACATTGAAAAAGACTATTAATTGCTTGTTGGCAACAATTAATAGAAAATGGATATCAAAATCTAAAATCAACTATATTAGAAGTAGCAAATATGGTAACAAAGATAAAACAACTGGACTTGAGATCTTTAGAAAAAGATAGTTGCAAACTACTTAGGAAAAATGAAAACTGTGGGAACAATACATAAAGGGTAGGAATGAGGTTTAAAATAAGGCAGGACTTAAATGAGCTATATAATGTTCGACTGAAATCGACTGAGTAGATTATAAGTGATGTATAATGTTTGCAACTGGGAGTGTGTCAGTGTGGTTTGTGATGTAAAATGCTTGCACATAGGATTGTGTCGGTGTGGTTTGTTTTCATTTATATAAATGTACGATTGCTTCCGTTGTATGTTATTTAGGTTATATGATATATACCAATATATGTGAAGCATAACGTTTGCTAATTTTAACTCAATATAGTTTCGATTGCTTTTATATAAATGTAAATGTGCCTATGTCACAAGTGATAAATCAGTAAAGGTGTTTAAAAAAAGAAAAATTGGATGAGGAGTTAGAGAATCCCTTGGAAAATTTGGAAAAGGACAGCTGAAAATTAATTCCTGTATCACAAAGCAGGCTATAGGTACACACAAGTTTAATCTTCTCTCTCTAGCGCCTCGGTCATAAGACCTTCATGGCCTCCCTGCCATTCAGATCCTTGCTGCTTTCGACTGGGCTTTAAATCAAAAACCCGCCCACTTTCATAGTCTCGAATATATCTATGCAACTTGTCCTTTTTCTGGTAAACTATCTCATCCTCTAATGTCTTTAATTTCGTGTTCATACTATTCAAAACCTCATCAAGATGGACAGCACTAATCTTAAAGACATGGTGGTACATAGTAATTTTGTTTCCCCTATGGTGAGTTTTGACAGATTAACAGCGAAATTTGGGACCTTTCCATGTTATAGTTGTGCAGTTTGTAGCCATATCGTTAATTCTTTTGATATAATAAATGACATAAAATTCTCTCCAAGGGGATGTTTTTCATGCAACACCAAGAGGGTTATATATGCGCTAAGATGTCCATGTGATTTACTTCACATTGGTGAGACCAAAATAATGTTTAAGGTTAGGCTACTAGAACATATTAGGGATATTAAGAACAAGTGCATTGAGAAATTTCTATCAGCACATTTTAAAGAACAGCATGATGGTGATTTTAGACTGTTGAAAACTACTGTACTTGAGAAAAGTAATTTAAATGTTGGTAGTAGTTCTGCTTTAAAAGAACATTTTCTACGAAAAAAAATCTTTATTTTGAAATATAATATTTTAACACCAGGGGGATTGAATTATGAAGTTAACTGGAAATATTTGCTTTAATGATTTCAATTAGTTAATTAATTAATTGTTACATTGTATACAATAATGTTTTTCAGATGTTGTTTGTTACTCCCTGAAGGTCTTGTGACCGAGGTGCTAGACAAAGAAGATTAAACTTGTGTGCATCTATAGCCTTGCTTTGTGGTTCATTACAACTTATTTTATTGGTTTGCTTATCGTTTGTTTTAATTCCTGTATCAGCTAACCCTTTTCATCACACTTTTTGATCACTTCTATAGCAGAGGAGCCAAAAATTAAATTACTATATCCAAAGGAGAATTTAAAAATCTAATCTTTATCATCTGGGGGAGGGGGGGGGGTTATGAGAATGCAGCCATGCAAACCTCCTCAAAACTGTACCAATGACCATAGCCCTGGAAGAAGTATCAAACACACTATATACAATGAGTAATGACTTGAACAACCAATCTATTATATTTTAAAGCTGATTTTATCTCACAAGAAGAAACTGCAGATGAAACATCCCTCATACTTTCACAATTAGAAAACCCTTAACATAGAAGCCTGGCAATTCAAAATTCTGAAAATTAAAGTTGCAGAAGCATACACTTTCCCCCCAAATTTATCAATAATCTTCCCATCTTTATCAGTGAGAGTAGGACTGAAATTACATTGGAAGGATTAACTAAAACTAAAGCTGATGGATCAGGTTTGGGGGGAGTGTATAAAAACTTGAAAGGTTATGGACCTTTATAATTATTATTGGCATTTTTAGGGGCAGGTGGCTGACTAAGAAAAATTGCAGGCAGTAAGACAGACATCAACCAAAGTCGACAGAACTGGAGGAAAGGGTGCAGGTTCTGGAAATGCATTCAGCAACAAGTGTATTTTCTGAAGGGCTGAGAAACTTCAGTGTTCTCTCACTGAAAACAGTGGCACATTCTAGAAACAGTCTCAAAGAAAGAGCACCCCTCCCGGGGGAGCCAAAAACTAAGCTCTCCTCCGAGGAATAATCAGAAATTCAAGGGGGAAAAATCTGCATCTGTCCCTACATCCTACTGTCCAGATTCAGGATCTTGAATCTCTTCAAGAGTTATCTCCCTTTCTTATACCAGACACTACTTTACAAGAAGGATCAATAGCAAGAGTTAAACCCTTACCAGACCTAGTGACTTATCCTGTCTATACTTCTGAGGAGCAGTGGATACATGCTTAGTTTTCTGTTTCTTTTTGACAGGAATCCAGGACCAGCTGCATTTTTAATGGCAGCAGCTTCCCCAGGTATGGGCAAAACAGTGTGCCAAAATGGGGAAACCTTTCCTGTTCCCTCTCCCAGGACCAACAAAAGTGGCTCTCCCATGTCCTCTGAGCAGACCCCAGTAGAGAAAATGGCTACCACCCCTCCCATCGACAGGGCTGGAGGTGCTAAACCAGCGGGATCCAGGGTAAAAACAGGAGTGGTATGACGTACAACTAATGGCAACAGTAAAGCATCCCACCTGTGGCTGAGGCAAATTACTAGCCTGCTGTAATGGCAAAGGCAGTTTTGCTTTACCTTTTTTTTTTTTGTTGTAAAAGGATCAGATGCCGGGTAAAAAGACATTGCTACATGGACAAGCTGAAAATGGTGCTTCTTTCCAGGGGAGAGCAAGTAGCAAATGTCTTTAAAAGTCACCTTTTTCAAAAACAAACACTGTAAAAAGCACTATGGGACACTCTGCTGGGCCGGCAGAGTAAAATAAAACAATTTCTCCACAGAAAAAATGGTTTGCAGTTACTTTAAACAACTTTTAAACTGAAAGGGAAAAAAAAAAGAGAGCTCCTGTTTAAAAGTACAGTACAATCTCAAGACAATCCATAAGACAAACGCCTGGCTTTAAAATGACTTTCCTAATCAGGAAAGCAATAATAAAAATAATAAACAAAAAGTAAATAAATAATGGTTGTTTTTTTCTCCAACGGAACTTTTCTGCCCAGCAAAGGAACAGCAGAAACAGACTGCCAATCCTTGAAAGCCACAGGGGAACACTGGCAGCAGTAAAGCTCCAAAGGACTTTGTGTCTAAATTTGTGTTTTAATCAGTTTAGCTATCGCTGCCAGACAGCCTGGGTGTGTGGAAGGTGCCCTGAAGCTTTGGAAGCTGGCCAGATATTATATCCTTAGCAGGATAGAACCATGTACCTCCGGCTACTGCCGCAATGGTCAATATGAAGATCATCAAATGTGGTTTAGGATTACCCGATTTGAAGGGATACTTTAGAGCTATACAGTTAAGGTCCACATACATAATGCAAACAGATGGTTATAAACCAAAGTAGAAATATATGATGATGATATGGAAGGTGGGGTTAGAGAATTAAGGAGAGGGTATGATTTTGGATGCGGGTCCTTGAAGAGAATATTAACAACCATATTGCATAAAGTATTCTAAGAACTAAGTGAACAAAGAAATAGAGAAAGATTTGACCAATAGGGACAAGTACAGAAAACAGACAAGAGGGGGCTGGGATTTACTGGAGAGCACTAGCAAAGTAACCAAGATATTGGGGGGGAGACAATGCAATGAGGCCATGCAAAAGCGTGGATTGTAGGTTAGAAACTTCGCTACCCACTACAGATTGACAAGAGTATTAGCAGAGAGAAAGGGATAAGGGAGTGCTAAGTGAAAAATCAGCTCTGGTAGAGTTTTAATAGAGTCTAGGACATGCACTGCTGCTAAAAAAGGATAATTAATAGGGCATATAAATTGTATGACAACTATAAGAATCAATCAGAATAAGTTAGAAAAGATTGGGAAGAGAAACTGGAAAGGTAATTTACAAAGGAACTGTGGGGGGACATCTGTATGGCTCCCAAGTATGCAACCCAGAACAGAATGATTAGGATTTCTGCTTTGAAGTATTTGGAAAGGTATTTTTATATCCCAAGCAAACTTGAGTAAATTTTCCCTCAGGTAGATACCAATGTGAAAATATGTGAAGGCTGCCAGCCTAGCCAGATAGAATTTTGTACATAATTCTGTCATTTGTAAATATTAATGTAAGCCACATGCTTGTTCTCTTTGGTAAATGTTGGAAGTGCAAAAATGTAACCACATTGTACTCTGCTGGAGGAAAGCTGATAAGTCAAGCATTGTATAATTGTTTGATCTGAAAACTCGGATCCGATCTGTCTGGATGAAGGAATTCCTGCTATGCTTTGAGACCAAAGTTAATTGCTAGAATTTGCATGTATAATGTCTTTTATTGCTGTATTTTCCTGACCAGGTGCAGGACCAAAAGGGCTGCTAAACTCTGAGTTTCTGTTAGCCTGGGAACCAGAGAATAAATGATGTAATCTGAAATGAGTCAGTAGTACTAATTTATCAATTTAAGGACAGAGAGAGAGAGACTCAGAGCAGTTTGCATTTGTTTTCAGAACTGACATCGCCAGCACTGCTTTGCTCTATATGTAAGTTTATTTTAGAACTGTTTGCTCTTAGAAACAGCTAGGAACTAGGAAGATTAGACTAGTTGTTTTCTGCATTGATGTCAGAACTTTTCTACTGTATTATTTTAAGTATTTCTCTGTGATCTCTGAACTCTCGACTAGCACTGTGTAGTAAGAAATATTGTCTTGTGTTATTATTATTAAATAGTTTTAAACCTTTCAACCGTGGCCGTTTTATGTAGAGATAATTTAAGCTCTAGAGTACATTACATGTATATATTGATACTGTACTAAGCCTCTCCAATAAGTCTGGCTGTTCAGTTACACTTTCCATTTGGATAATAATATTGCACAGTAATAATTGGACACCCTTTGAAAAGGGACATAGCAGCTGATATTAGTGGTTGGTGGTGGTGATTACTACCTTACAGGCTGGCAGGAAGGGGCATAGCTGGAGAACTTGTGCCAGCCTTCCCACAGGAGTATCCGTTTGTATACAACTCATACCTCAAAGTGTGTGTGTGTGTGTGTGTGTGTGTGTGTGTGTGTGTGTGTGTGTGTGCTACTTGGGCAGGGACACGAAGCACTGGTTGGACAGAGAGGGTGCTGGTGGTTTTAGCTTGACCACTAGGCTGAGATATGGACACTAAAGCTGTGCCAGTGGGGAGTCTTATTGGGGATCTGGACAGAAAGGGAGAAACCAGCCCCAGACTGACTGTTGACTGTGATCTCTGTGTGCTCTTAAGGGAAATTGTACTTTACTGTGTGTGTATTTGTTAACCTTCCCAATGTGGACCCCCTTACTGGTGTTAGTGGTGAGGATTAAGGTTCCTTGATTGTTGGGCCAGTGTATGGGCGTCACAACTGATACTGGAGATGTGATGGGAAAAAGGTAATTGGCAATGTTTTTTGCCTTCTCCCCACTCTGAGTTGGCAGACTTTAAAAATACCCTACAAAGTACTTTATCAAAAGTATTTGGGAGCAAATGGTTCTAACGTACAGTTGTGTACGTAAACTTAACATAATACTAGATGTTCAAATGATCACTGTTGCTGATACCGGAGGAGATAACACTATTTCCTTTGACATTTGAATCTAGTGGTAGGAAAAGGAAGTTTGCATTTTTAACCTAGCGCAACAGTGTTGTCTTCTAAAAACAAGGGCTTCAAAATGACAACTTGTTTACGGTTGTTTTAATTGAGTGCATACGGGAAGCTGAAGTTAAGGCTATAAGGCATATTTCATTTCTGAAATCAGAATACTCAAACAAAGCTAGGTGTGTGGCTGGTGCAACTGGCCTAGTTACGTTGAAGTATACCCAGATATGTCATAATGTTATGAACCTCTCACCCCTTCTTAATGCTTAACTCAACCCATACTTTTCCCTTCTCCCTACAGAATGATTCCAGTTTTCTTAATATACCAGAAAAACTGCCTATACTTTATAAAATGTTAACTTCCTTGTTTTGGAATCAAAGTTAAAGACTACCCACATTTTTTAAGCTTAACTTCTTACTTGGGAGGGTGGCCTAATGGTTAGGGTGTTTGCCTTGCAAACACAAAGTGCAGGGTTTGAGTCTCACAAGAGATAATTGGCTAGGCTTACAATGGCTCGCAAGGGCACTTAGCCTAGTGCTAACCTATGAAACCTATGAATCCTATGAAAAACTTACTTTGGCAGAAAAATGTGTCTGTGCCTGCATGACATACTACAGGGAAATGTGTTGTCTATCCTATCAGGTACTGTCCACAATCTTAGATAGGAAATCAGTCATGCTAATTTCAGCAGCTGCTATAAAAAGACCAGAGTGTTGTGAAATGGTTTTCCACCTCCTTTATTGGAGAGAAACCCTATCAGTACTTCTAGATGACAGGGTTACCTCCTCTGTCTCTCCTTCTGCAGAGCAGCTCTAATTTGTGCAGTTCAATCCTGCTTGAATGCGTATGGCATGTTGTTTTTGTTGTTTTTAAGAAAAATATTTTCTGAATTTTCTCTAAATGTCACATAAAGATGTGATAATACATTTAAGTCATCTTAAAATTAAAAAATGTAGTATAAACAGACAACATTGCACATCACCAAAATGCTTACTTTTTATTTGATGACATTTTTGTCCTGCATAATCTCACATTTCAGTAAGAATATCCCACTTTGAGTATCTAAAAATATGATAACCCTAAAAGTTGACCACAACTGTTTTTATTTATTTATTTATTTATTTAACATTTGTTGACCGGGAATGTCCGACTAGGTTCCACGGAGCCCGTTTTCAGCGGAGGCCCGGGGAGAAACGCTCCAGATGGATGTCTTTGGAATGTGGGAGGAAACACAGGGAGAACATGCAAACTCCACACAGAAGGCACCCCTGCCGAGAATCGAACCAGAGAACCTCTTGCTGTGAGGCTACAACATTAACCGCTGCACCATCGTGCAGCCCTATATATTATACAGTGATACAAAAACTAACTGCTTACATATGTGACCAACAGCCTTTCAAAGAGTGAAAGTCTCTTCATACACAACTACTGAATTGTAGTGCTCAAGGATTATGGTTTTGATGAAATGTTAGCATGCTGCAATGTAACAAATCAAGTGTTAGCAATGCATACGGGTGGGAAAATCTAATGTATGAAGGCATCTGTACCGCAGTTTAAAAATCTTAACACAAACTCAAGAACTGATAGCTGTGCCCATTTTTTGCACTTTGCTAGTAAAATATATTTAAGCAAAGTAAACAAGCACATTTTTCCAATATTTGGGATAAAAAAATCACTTGTCTTCTTGACATAGTACACACACACACACACACACACACACACACACACAAACACACAAACACACAAACACACAAACACACAAACACACAAACACACAAACACACAAACACACAAACAAACACACACACACTGGTGAATAGCAAAACCAGCTCTTTGAAGTGTTGACTGGCAGCTCTTGGACTGCAATGACACTTCAGGAAGAGTGTAGGGGTGGGTCTGTCAGTGCTCAACACATCTACAAAATTACAACTCTTACAAAAAACAATTTAGCCATTTTCTTTGGCTGGAGCTGTATGACTGTTGTCAACAAGTTTAAAACAAGTCTTGAAAGAAATGTTTATGATGATCATTCAGGAAAAAAATTCAAACACACAGCTCTCAACCAATAAGGGACAAATCTCAACAGAATCAGGGACAAATCCAGAAAAAAAAAATAGGGACACTTTTAAAATATTAGTTCTATTAATTTAAGGCATTAACAGAATTAGAAAATGTGAATTAAAAAGAAGTTATGTACTCACCATAACGTTCCATGTTTGTTGTCCATGATCTCGCCTTCATTCTTGCTGGTTGGGTTCAGAACCAAGCATCGGTTCCGACTGAGCCACATACTAAATCTCGAGATCTCTCACTGGCTCGAGGCTACACTATATCCCATGATGCCTAGCGGCTGTTCCCCAGATCTCGTTTGAGAACTAACACTAGACTATACCAACTCATCCCATAAAAACAAAATGAAATAGATGTACTGCCCCTACTCAAACAGGTGTGAACAGAGTCGGGGGCACCTATAGCCGATTTATAGTTCCTCTTGACCCTCTCAGAAGGGGAAAGGAGGGAGGGTTGCAAGAATGAAGGCGAGATCATGGACAACAAACATGGAATGTTACGGTAAGTACATAACTTCTTTATGTTATGTTGTCCTACCTCTCCTTCATTCTTGCTAGCTGGGACAGTGTCCCCAGCATCTTCATCTTGGGTAGTTCAAGGGAATAAACTCTTCAGAACTGTGTTGACCCATGTGGCAGCTGCACAAATTGAGTCCAAAGGAAGTTTAGCTTGGAAGGTAGTAGAAGTAGTCATGGCTCTAGTTGAATGCCCTGTAATTCTGCCTGGCAGCTGTTTGTTATGCAGGCTATAGACATAAGTGATGGTATCTGTGAGCCATTTTGATAAGGTGACCTTTGAAACTGCAACACCTTTCCAGTTGTCTGACAAAGACACAGAGTTGGTCGGACTTTTGAAATTCTTTGGTCCTATGTATGTAAAAACGTAGTTGTCTACGCACATCCAGTTGATGAAGCTTGTATTCTGCCTGGTCATAATTAGGGAAAAATACACATAACTCAATAGACTGGTTCAAATTGGCCTCGGAACAAACTTTTGACTTTTGGTAGAAAGGAAGGATTCATTCTGAGGGACACTTTGTCTTTATGAAAAATTAAATAGGGAGGACGAATAGACGGAGCTTGCAATTCTGACACTCTTCTAGCGGAGGTAATTGCTGTAAAAAAGATGGTCTTCCAAGACAAAAACTTTAGTGAACACGAGGAGGCTGGTTCAAAGAGGGGTAAGGTCAAGGACAATAATACCAAATTGAAGTCCCATGGAGGAGGAGGTTCTCTTAAGGGAGGCCTTAGAAGTAAAGTACCCAGAGAAAGGCTTTGCATAATCTATGGGACATGAAGTTGGACCCCATGTCTCAGACATGGTAATTTAAAATAGCAGCTAGTTGCACTCTTACCATGGCTGCTGCTGCACCTTGATCATAAATTTCCATTAAGAAATCAAGAATCAGAGATATAGGAGCTGTAAAGGGATCTATGTTGTTTCTGTCTGCCCAATAAGAGAACCTCTTCCATTTATTTGCATAAAGTTTCCTTGATGTATTCTTGTGTGATGAAACCAGAATGTGCTTTACTGCCGGGGATAAATCTGGAAGCCTGGCTAAGGCTGGAAGTGGAATAACCAGGCTGTCAGCATGAGATTTTGAAGGGAGAGGTGCAGCGTTCCTGACTGATGAGTCAGGAGGTCTGGCACTGGGTCCAGGATCCAGGGCTCCTCCAGAAGATGGGGCCATAGGAAGGGAAACCATATTTGTCGAGGCCAGTATGGGGCAATGAGAATTAGCTTGCGACTCAATGACTTAATGACTTTGCTTTCTGGGGTACTTTGGGTATTAACGGAAATGGGGGAAAGGCATATAGACGTCCTGGGGGCCAATCGTGTACAAGTGCATCCCTTGATGACTCCCCCAGAGGGGGACTAGGGCAAAGTAGCTGCTGCATTTGGTGCTGATGGACTTGGCAAACAGATCACAGCAAGGCTGGCCCCACTTACAAAGAATTTTGCTCGCAATCTTTTGATTCAAAGACCACTTGTAAAGCATAAGGATCATGCTGTTCAACCTGTCTGCTATTATGTTGGAGTTCCCCGGGATATGCATTGCAGTCAGAAAATGTTGAAAGGAAATTGCCCATTGCCATACCCTTTGAGCCTCCTGACAGGGTGTAGGATTTGGTTACCCCTTGCTTGTTGATGTACCAGAGGTGAGCAGGTGGGTCTCCTTTCGGGAGTGCTGGAAGGGTCGACCCAAGAACGCAACTCTGTCACCCTGGTTCTGCAGACCCCCTCTGCCATGTGGGCAGTGTCTTCCATTGTTATTTCCCTCTCTGCCCCTGGGGGGGGGAAAAAATCACCATGAGTGTCCGGGGAAGGCTACTTTGGATTTCCAGAATTGCATCTTTCCGCTCTTCTGGTACTTGGGATAGGGCCTTGTTGGGGCGTAAAAATATTCTCCCACAGCAGGAAGAGTCTTGCCATCCTGCTCACTCCTGGTTAGGGTCTATTTCACTTTTGGCCCGAACAGGGATGAGCTGTCAAAAGGGGCGTCAATAAAGGAAGACTATAAGGGTTCAGCAATATCACCAAGACGCAGCCAGGAATGTCTCCTCAGAGCTATTCCTGACCTGCTGCCCTACTCACTCCATCAGCTGCATAGGAAATGTGGTGCAAGGATGAGTTAGTAATAGAGGTTAAGGCAGCAAGCTGAGAGTTAATTCTGTCAAATAACCCCGGAGCTGTAGCACCTTGTAGGGCATCTTCTAACTCCTTAAGGAGATCCCTCTGCAAGTGAGTAAAATGGGATAGGTAGTTCAGTGACCTAAGGGTAAAGGTTGCTGAAGAAAATATACGCTTCCTGTATCTGTCCATCATATGAGATACCTTATTTGGAGGGTGGACAGATGCAGAAGTTTCAGTGAGTTCCTTCTTAGTGGCCGCCGCCACCACCATAGCATCTACTGGGACTCCTTTTGTAAGAAACTATTTGCCCTATGGGGCTGTGATAAATTTATTTGGCCTCCTCGGAACTGGCTCCACAGACTCTGGAGAGCCCCATGCCTTCCAAATGACCACACCCAGCAGCTGGTCAAAAGGCAGAGACACCCAAGAGGTGGAGGATCGAGAACCAAATGCTTCCAGGTATAGCGACTCATCCTCAGAAGGGGAAATGGCTTACCAGCACCTCTCTGTTTCAGGACCTACAAGAAGTCCGAAAATGAGACATCCTCCGAGAGTGACCATGGGGGTCTGTATCAGACGTGACAGACTCAGGGAGGTCTGTGTGTTTCCTCTTACAAGTTCTCTTCCGAGGGACCTCTTCGGGGGGATGCTTCGGAGAGGTTTCGGAAGAGAGGGCTTCGCCCACTGGGGCATCCTGGAGCATTGATTCTCTATGCAGGGATTGGAGGAGTGATGTAGAGGTTGACACCAGGCCCTTGGGGGGGCAGGAAGAGTAGCTGTAGACGAGGGTGGAACAGTCTCAGAGGAAAGCACATTCCTCATCACCTCGAAGGCAACCGGTCCGAGGAGCCAGATCATCTCCCCCAAACCAAGGACGAGGACTCCGAGGCAGATGTGGGCACCGAATTGACCTGTGCCAAAGCTCCAAGTGGAAGAGTCAGATCAGACAAGGGTCTGATCCTACTCCTCCCCCCCACCACAGCCGACGAGGGAGTTTCGGCCCCCAGACCCTTCGACAGAAGAAGGTATGGAAGTGGTTGGAGCTGACATCGACACTGAAACTTCCAGAGCAGACTTCGGAGCCAAAGGTTCCACCACAAGGACTTCCAGGTACTCTGGCTCCGAACTCAACTGAATAAGAGGAGGAACCGAAGGTAAAGACACTACTGGAGTCAGCTTCACGACCTTCTGGGCTAGGCTGGAAAGAATTTTTGCCAAAGCCAGTGTACGAAGCAACTTTCTCACCACTCGGTCCACATCATCATCCGAAAAGCTCCGAGAGGAATGGGAGGACTTATGGCTACCAGCCACAGATTGAAGCAAGAGAGACTGCGGCACCGACCGAATTGGCTCCAATGGCGGTGATTGGCTCGTTTTTTTACTCCTTGACGGCTCCGAAGACACAAGGGGAGCCATAGTAGATTTTGTCTGTCGGAACCACTAGGTATCGGATCCAAAAAAATAGGTTGGTCATGTCTCTTCGATGACTCAGAGCCCAAAGCCAAAGAAGTTTTTGGAGTTTTGTCTACAGTTTTTGAAGCCTGACTGCCTTCAACTACTGTATCAAAAGGTCCCTTCAATAAACCCCTGAGAATAAGTTTGTTTTTCCTTTCCTGCAGGACCCTGGAACTGAACCCATGACAGATTGAACAGGAATCCTGCAGGTGGACGGCACCAAGACAGTACACACAGCTGGTGTGACAGTCAGTAAGAGACATTTTCTATGTGCACGAGTCACACACTTTAAATCCTGACTGCTTAACTTCTTTAGACATCCTAACAAAAAGGTACTAAAGTCAAGAAAAATAAAATAACTATTTTAGTAACATACAGTACCAACACCACTTTACAATAAAGCAAGAACAGTAAAAGCCTATATATATATATATATATATATATATATATATATATAATTTTTTTTTTTTTTTTTTTTAAAGGATGTTAGAAAAAAGTCAGAGGAGGGTCTCTAACTTAAACATACTCCCCTAACTGAGGAGATGCCTCTAACTTAAACAGCAAAATTGGAAAAGGAAAAAAGGGGGGAGGAAATCCTCTAACTAAAATGGATTCCTCTGGGCAGCATCAAGTAGGCCTTAAGAAGGAAGGAAGAGTTCAAGTTAACTCAAAAAGGCAAAACACTGAAATAAAACACAAGGTGTAGCTCCGGTGCAATAAAGGCGGTCTTCCTACAGTTAAAAACCTTTCATTTCACTTATAAATAAGTCCGATGAAAAGTTCAGTATTTATATTGAACTTTTAATGTACAACTTATAAAACAATAAAACGTGGATCAAGCGCTTTCATCTCCCTCCGGAGACTTCTTCAGAATCACAAATTAAACATTTCACATACTTTTTATACCATCCCATTTTATATCATTGGCTGGCCATTAAAACACTTCAATTAATCAATTAATCTTCTAGAAAAGTTTTTTAAAAGAATTTTTTCTTTTTTATATAAACACATTCTAATACATATATACAAGAACATAGATTTCCACCATTCACAAATATGCAAATAGTTCACAAACATAAAAGAGGTATATTTTCATGTCGCATACATATATGTATATATATACCTAGATGCATATTTATATTATGTGTATCACACCACCATCTGTCAAACATTTCAATAAAATCTTTCAAGCAGCATCTTTTTCATTAATCTAGTATAACTACTTACAAATTATTATAAAACTATGCGTGTATAAAAAAATATATATATATATGTATATGATATATTTAAAAACATATAAACTCATACAACCAGAATTCATAGTAGTATAATATACATAAATTACAAATAAAATATGTATATATATATATATATATATATATATATATATATATATATAAAATCTATGGTGTAACATATTCCAATAACTAAAAATATATATAAAAATATATATATATAAAAATATACCCTCATCCTACCAATACCAACAAAATACTATGTAGTTGTTTACCAATTGTTTACCTACTTTTAACATTATGCCTTTTAGGATCTTCTGAAAGTACTTTTAGAGCTGGAGTAATGGAAATGTGGTCATTCATACCTTTTCCACTACACGCATCCAATCTCAATTAACTTGAATTTAGGGAAATTATATGGCAAGTCAATAAACAGGGATATAAAGAAAGACTTGCTGAAAAAGGATAACTACGTTGTGTAAAGGAAAAAAAGCAGTTAGAAAAAAAATACTATTAACCACAAAGAAGTACAAAAAATAAAGTCATTTACCCTGAGCCAGCGAAGAGCAATCCCGAAGCTGCAAGCGGCAAACGAGATCTGGGGAACAGCCACTGGGTATCATGGGATAGTGTAGCCTCGAGCCAGAGAGAGCTCTTGAGCTTTAGTATGTAGCAGAGTCAGAACCGATCCTCGATTCCGCACCCTACCAGCAAGAATGAAGACGAGATAGGACAACATAACATTATACATTTCCTGAAGTAAAATAATTCTTCAGCTCTTAATTATTGTCATTAACTGTAATTCACTACTTTTGTCCAAAAGGCGCCAGTGTTACAAGAGATTAAGAGGGACAGAGCTAAATTTTCAGGGACAGTTGAGAGGTATGCCTGCTATAGAAGATGTGTAAGATGCTGGTGACTTACACTGCTGCCACTGTATTTCAGTGGAATCAGAAGACATTACTTCCCTACTTCCAGCAGGACTCATACAAAGGGGACTTTTAATGGATTTTGGGACGAGGACAAGAAAGCACTAAAACAAAATCAGTTTTGTTGGAAAATGTATTAATATTTTATAAGTACCTAGAATCATTTTGATGCATTAAAATATCTCAGAAAACAAATATACAATAATAAACAAACAATGAATTCCAAGGTGGAGTTTTCCTTTAAAGTTAGCGAGTGGCTGAGCTGATGTATCTGTACTTAAGTTCCCATTTAATGTGGTCATCTAATCTGTTCAAGATGAAATGGCTGTTTGTATTATGAACAGAATGGATTTACTTGGGCAACTGTAGTGTTGCACACAAAGGATTTGAATTTTACTAGCACTTAAGGCAAAGTGATTGGAATTAAGCCATTAAACTATTACAGTGACTTCATTCTACATAGATTGAACAGGAAGTATTAACTGATCCAAGCAAAAGAATAGTACAGTTGTGTACACTTACCATAAAATGTAGATGTTCGAGTGTATTCACTGTTATAGTCATTACATTTTGGTAATCTGCTGGCAGGTTGCCCTCAGTCGGCCTGAATAACAAAGTCTTGGGTCCTGCATCGGTTGCTGTCTCCTCTTCCATGACGTTAGGTCGTCAGGGGTATAAAACATGCAGCCAATGCCATTTTATTTAGCTTTTCTTGCCCCAGATGTCAGGTGCCCCCCCAAATGGGGAGCAAAAAAAAAAAAAAAATATATATATATATATATATATATATATATATATATATATATATATAAATAAACAGTAATATACGAAAATGCACTTTTAGCAACATAAACTTTACCTTCATCAAAAAGCAAATACACCACAAAGGCTTTAGAGTATAGTGAAGGAAAGAAAAGGGGGATGGCAGGTGGGTAACCCAGACTGCAACAGTGAATACACTCGAACATCTACATTTATGGTAAGTGTACACAACTGTACTATGTTCTTCGTGTTTCACTGTTGCAGTCATTACATTTGGGTAGAATCCCAAAGCTATGGATGGGAGGATGGAACTAAATAGCATTAAGAGTGGCTATAAGGTCCTGCAGAACTGCAGTGGCAAAGCCTGCCCTGGATTTGGAGAAGAGAGGCAAATGATAATGCTTTGTGAAGGTATAAACAGTGCTCCAAGTAGCAGCTTCTAGAATGTCATTGGTTGGAACTCCTCTGAGAAAAGCTGCTGAGGTAGAGGCAGCCCTGGTGGAATGTGACCCGATTCCCTTGGGCACAGGTTTACCATGGTGCAAATAGCAGAAACGAATGCAGTGGCTTACCCACATAGAAATAGTCTGCTTTGACATAGCCTTCCCCTCTTATCCTGAAGCAAATGCTACTAGTAGTTGCTCAGACTTTCTTAGAGATTTGGTCCTGTTGAAGTAGAATCTTAGTTGTCTGTGTACGTCCAATGAATGCAGAATCTGCTCCCCCTTGTTCTGCGGATTTGGGTGAAATGTTGGCAGGTGAATTGTTTGGTTAAGAGCCACACTGGATACCACCTTAGGCATAAAGGAAGGATTGGTCCTGAGAGACACCCTGTCCAGGTAAAAAGTAATAAAAGGCTCCACAGCCATGAGAGCCTGTAGTTCTGAAACCCTTCTTGAAGTGATTGCCAAAAGGAAAGCTGTTTTCCAAGATAAAAATGTTATATCCGCAGTAGCTGCTGGTTCAGAAGGGGGCAGGGTGAGTTTTTCCAGCACAAAATTGAGGTCCCATGCAGGAGTCGGTGATCATCTGGGAGGCCTTAAATTTTTGGCCCCTCTAAGATACTGTTTTAGCAGAGGATGAGAAAAGATGGGAGGCTCCGTGTTGTAATGAACCGAGATGGCAGAGGCATGGATTTTTATTGAAGAAAAAGATAGGCCCTTGTCAAGCATCTCAGTCAAGTATTGTAAAATCTGAGGGATATTTGGTTTTGCTGTGTCTGTTCCTTGTGCTTGGTTCCAAGCACAGACTCTCTTCCATTGATCAGCATAAGATTTTCTAGTACTAGGCCTTCTGGCTTCCAAAATGACATCCATCACAGATTTACTGAGAGGTGGTGTTTGAATAATTAAATGATCAGACATGCTGCAAGGTTCAGAGTTTGGAGCTGAGTTTGCAGAATTTGATTGCTCTGCTGAGACGGTAGATGAGGTATTTGAGGCAAGTACCAAGGAGGGAGTTGAGACATATTCCTTAGAATTGGGTACCAGTGCTGGTGAGGCCAGTCCGGAGCAATTAGGATCATTTTTGGTTTTTCCTGTCTGACCTTTAGTAAGACCTTGGAGAGAAGAGGCAGAGGGGGAAAAGCATAGACTGACAGGTTTTTTCAAACTGAAGGATAGGGCATCCACTTTCCATGCTTGTCTGTGATAAGTCCTTGTGGAGAATTTGTCCAGTTGATAATTTTGGGGGGAGGCAAACAGATGTCTGGGCTCCCCAATTTCTGTGTTACCATGCTGAAGATTTGTGGATCCAGTTTCCACTTGTGCGGGTCCATA
This sequence comes from Protopterus annectens, assembly GCF_019279795.1. NCBI lineage: Eukaryota > Metazoa > Chordata > Ceratodontiformes > Protopteridae > Protopterus > Protopterus annectens. The sequence continues at coordinate 5,998,816 of NC_056728.1, read as the reverse complement.
AGATTTCTGCTTAGGTCATCTGCCAGAGTATTTTGTTTTCCTGTCAGGAATTGAGCTTGAAGATGTACTTGGTAAGCCAAGGCTGTGTTCCACAATGCCATGGCTAGTCTGCAAAGGGGGTAGGAATGTGTACCCCCCTGCTTGTTTATGTATCACATAACCGTGGTGTTGTCCGTCTTTATCAGTAGTTGTCCTGGATGAAGTAAGTCCTTGAAGGCTGTCAGTGCATTCTGAACAGCTACCATCCATTTCTGGTTGATATGCAGATGCATTTGTTTTGGGCTCCATATGCCCTGAATGCATCTCCCCACCAGGTGGGCCCCCAAGCATAGTCTGATGCTTCTGTAGTAAGGGTTTGGGTGGCAGGGGGTAGAGTGAATGACAATCCCGTGTTTTCGTGACATGTCTCTGCCCACCAAATAAACTCCTGTTGTAGGCAGGGAATGAGAGGAATCATTGTTTCCTGACTGTGACAATGTTGACTCCATAAACTTTTTAGGTACCACTGAAGTTTCCTCATATGCAGTCTTGCATATAGAATTAGTAGAATGCAGGATGCCATGAAGCCCAAAGCCTGCAGAATTTGTCTTGCAGACAACTGGGTTTTTGTCGTCATCTGTTTGAAGTATATTGTCAGTTGCCTTTGTTTGTCTGGTGTTAGGTAAGTCATCTGGGCAGTTGTATTCAAGCTTGCACCCAGGAATGTAATTATTTGAGAGGGTACCAGTTGCAATTTATTTTCATTTACTGTGTACCCTAGGCATGTTAGAAGCCTTTTTACAAACGCCAGATGTTGAAGAAGAATGTCCTTGTTCTCTGCTTGAATGAGACAGTCGTCCAGGTTAAGGATAAATCTGTATGTTTCTTGTCTGCAGAATGCAATTACTGGTGACAGGCACTTTGTAAATACCCTGGGCGCAGTAGATAAGCCAAAGGGCAGTGCAGAGAATTGGTACTGCAAAAAACCTGCCTTGAAGCGGAGGTATCTTCTGCACGATTCCCTTATTGGGATATGCAGGTATGCCTCAAGTCTAGTGTCACTAAGCAAGCGTTCTTGCCCAGCATAGGCAGTAGCTGTTGTAAAGTCAGCATTTTGAATTTTGGAATGTCCAGGAACGTGTTCAAAATCGATAAGTCTAGTATTGGACGCCAAGCATGGTCTTTTCTGGGTACCAGGAACAGTCTTGAGTAACAACCTTGTCCTTTTTCCTGTTCTGGTACTGGCTGAACAGCCCCCATATCCATGAGGGACGTAACTTGTTTCTAAGCCTCTGCCCATTGATTTTGTGGCAGACCTGGCCAACCATTTGGAATTGGCAAAGTATGGAAATTAAATCTGTACCCCTGGGATACTATGTTTAATACCCATTTGTCCTGGGAAATTAACTGCCAATTTTGAGCATGAAGTGCTAATTCCCCCCCAAGGGGGCTGCCAAAAGATAAGTGCTTGGTGAAGGTGAGGGACGTCATTGAGACTACTTATTGTAGGATTGTGCTTTGTTTCCTCCAGATTTGGAGGTGGAGGCACCCCATTGCTTTGACCTGCAAGAACCCTGTGATTGGTATCTAGAGCCTTTTGAGCGCCTGGATTTGCTTTGAGAGGCTCTGTTGGACACAGGAAAGGACCAATTTTTAGTAGGCCACTGCCTACTGAACCTGGGTGGCTGCACTTGTAAGAAATCTTTTACAGTTTGCATAGATTTAGCTTTGTCTTCCATTTTCTTTAAAACCTCTTCTGCCTTATTACCAAACAGAGTATCATGCTGTAAAGGGGCATCCAACAATTTAGCTTTAACATAATCAGGCAGATTTTTCTCCTTAAGCCAGGCATGCCTTCTAATCACAGATCCAGTAACTGTGGCCCTACAAAAGGCCTCCAAGGAATCAAAACCATATTGCAAAATATGCTTTCCAACCTGTTTTGCTACATGCAATAATTCCTGTAATTCTTTATTTTCCACACAATCAGAAATCAACATAATTTTCTGTTTCAATAAGCCCATAACATGCTGTTGATATTTAAGCATATGAAACTGGCAGTTTAAGGCCCTAACTGCCAAGGTTGCAGACATGTAAACCTTCTTTCCCCATCTATCAAGCGCCCTGGAATCTCTATCAGAGGGGATAGGATTTTTGGCTGTAGATGCCTTTACACCTTTGGGGCCCTGACTCAGGATCAGCAGCAGGATTTTTGAATAGAATTTTGTGGGAGTCAGGAATCCTGTAATATCTGTCTGGCTTACTAGAAGCCGGAGGTAGGGAATCAGGAGCCATGCTTGATTCCGAAAACACATCATCAACAATATCTAATACAGGAGGTATAGCCAAAGGCCTATGCTGAAGAAGGAAATCTCTAAGCCTCTTTTTTGATTCAGAGAAATCCTGACTCTCCCAATGGAAATGTTCCCTTAAAGTATGCAAGGTTTCACCAAAAGAATAATCCTCAGGAGGAGATGCATATGGGATGGATTCTTCTGCATTTGAATCCTCATAGGGTGGAATAGAAAATTCCTGATCAGAAGAGGCATCAGAAGAAATGGAAACCTGATCTGAAGATTCATAATCAGTGTCTTGCCTAGGCCTCAGCGGGGGGGGGGGGGGTTGGGAACCCCTGATCAAGGTAATTAAGTCCTCAGCCATTTTGATCATCTGTTTTTTAGACATAGGGGCCTGAGCACATGGCTCATGCGTCAGTTTCTAAGCCTTAGATGTTTTTGATATTGTTTTTGAAGCTGGCGTGGGTTTTATATAAAAATGTTGAGGCCTGAAAACACCCTCAGAAGCCAGTACCTGGCTCAGCGGCTCCGGACCCATCCAAGGGAGAGACATCCGCAGGTTCAATACTCTGAGAAGCTCGCGGCATTCCATACTCAGCAGGGGCCTCGGTAGAGGCCTGCGACTCAAAAGTAGAGGGTATCAGGGGCTGCGAAAGCGCCTCACTGAGTACTGATGAACCGGCGACTGGCTTAGTAGAAGCTTCGTCAGTTTTGGACCTCAACGGTTTGTCTCTGTCTTTTTCATTGCGTTTTTTGTGAACTCCCGTAGTCGGATTGCTTACCGACGACATTTCAGAGTAATTAAATCTGGGTCCAAAATATTTTGAAGCAAAAATATACCCACGCTTAATAGTGCATTGGTTAAATCTAGCACAAAACTGACAGCAAGGCACGTTATGATCTAGGCCTAGGCAAGGAATACAGTACAAATGAAAGTCCTTACGAGGTATTTGCTTCCCACAAGTAATGCAATTATTAACTTTTAATGACATTGGTAAGTAGCAAGAAAAAGTTTCCCCAACGGGGTAGTTAGCTTAAGTTGAAGACTTTGGTTCTGAAACTCGAATGCGAAAATTTCAGGAGTCGGCGACCGGCACTTGCGAACTGCTTCTGCTTTGGGCACCGTGCGGCAAGAAAGACTGAATAAAATGGCGTCGGCTGCATGTTTTATACCCTTGATGTCATGGGAGAGGAGACAGCAACCAACGCAGGACCCAAGACTTTGTTATTCAGGCCAGCTGAGAGCAACCTGCCAGCAGATTACCCAAATGTAATGACTTCAACAGTGAAACACGAAGAACATCTACTCAGGTTTGTGCTAAAATTACTAATGTAGGAAACTAAGCTGGTTAAAAGGATGGAGCCAGAACAGTACCTTGAAAGTGTACTGACAAAATAGATCTGGAAATCTGAATAAGATAATTAGGAAACAAACTCTGCTTTATGCAATGCCTACTGTGACAAGTTAAATGAGAAGAATATTACAGGTTACAACATCAAAAGCTATTTTCAGTTAAACAAAGGAGGATCTGTATGTTGGCCTTTGTCAACAACGGAATAAATAAATATATGCAACAACATAGCATAACAACAACATTTATTAACACATTAAAAATATTTCCCAAAATCGTGCTGGCAAAAGAGAGAATGCTATGCATCTCAAAACATATTCCATTAGCTGGTTGTAGCTCAATGTTTTAAGGAATTTAGTCAAGGATTGAAGCTCTAACACGTATATAAAATCTGATGGCAACTTTGGTTCTGAATTTCTGAGTAGCAGAGTTTAACAAACATTTTTAAAGGATAAGGTACACTGATGTGAAGGTGACAAAGAAATTATGTAAACAAAGTAACAACTTTATTATGCAGGACCCATTAAAGCCAGTGGAGGCAGAGTTTGGTACTCTACCTGGGATACTGACTGCTGAGATGACAAAGTACAGTTCTGGTACACAAAGGACTGGATGCAGGGACAATGGTATGTCTTTATATACAGAAAGTATGATTGAGGTTACGTGACTTGGCCTCAAAATGCTGAAGGGTATCAGAAGGGCTGGAAATAGCTTTTTTAGATTATGCTTGTTCACAACTTTTGTTCAGTAGTTATTTTGCTCCCTGCAATCTTACAACCCACCTTACCAAAAGGGTTTTTCCTATAGTAGGGTGTAACACTACAGTTACACAAGATGCTCAGACACACTACATTCTGCACCATACATGCACAACACTAGAGAAAGACCTAGGGAAGTGCATACATTTAAACTCTAGCACTAAACCTCAAACTATACACACACACTCCCACTTGTAAATCCACCCAATACCAACACTCACTTGACTGACTACTTTGACACAGTTGCCTCATTATTCCCACCACATTTTCCAGCTTCCCCTCTTACAACCTCAACCTCAGTACTTCCCTAGTCTCTCCTCTTTTAACCAAACTTCGGTAACTAAATGTGTCTATTTCTAATACACCATATATGACCTTTTTTCTTTTTCCTTTTGATCACTTTGTACCGTTGACTACCATATGACTTGCAATTATCAATGCAATTTTGTACCTCTATCTTGTAGTCAATGTACACACAGTCTTTCTATTGCCAACTTGTTCAAGTTGGGCCTGAAAAGGGTCTTCAGATCATTACACTTACCCAGTTAAATGAATATACAAAACAAGCACCCATAAAAAAGGCCAATGTGTTTTCCATTTACCAGGGTCTTGAAATAAAATGGTGTTTGAAACAGATCACTAACCAACAAGCAGACCACAACACAGCAAAAAAGTTATGTACTCACCATAACGTTCCATCTGTGTTGTCGATGTTCATTTATCCTTGACAGATGGGTACAGTTCCAATCTCAGAACCAACTCGGCTGTTACTACAGCTCATGCCAGCCAAAAACTCTCGAGCTTCACCACTACCCAGAATCCCTCTCTCTCAATTACCTCAGATCAAGTTTGCAGAAAATTTGTAAACATTTGAAAACGTATATATATATATATATATATATATATATATATATATATATATATATATATATACACACACACACACATACAGGAAGCAAGCCAGATGGAAGCCTTATCCACTGTACTTGGGTAGCATAACAGTTCTAGCTCATGTGATCCGTTCCACCAAAAACCTTTGAGGATGGGGGGTGAGTCAAGGATAAAGGAAGATCGACAACACCGATGGAACATTATGGTGAGTACATAACTTCTTTATCTGATATTGTCAATTTTCATTTTATCCTTGACGGATTGGGCAGAGTCCCCAGCAACCTAAAAGCTTGGCTGGGCTCATGGAAGGATATTCTTGAGCACCAGTGAGCCAAAAGATGATCTTTCCCTAGAGACCTGGTCCAGTTTGTAATGAGTAATAAAAGTATGGGGAGATGCCCAAGTTGCTGTCACATAAATGTTATCTATAGAAGCTCTAGATTGGAAGACTGCTGAAGTGGCTACAGACTTTGTAGAATGTGCTTTGATTTAGGCAGAGTGCTTTGGTTTAGGCAAGGTTAACTTGTTTTTATTATAAATGAAAGAAATACAATCTTTCAGCCACTTACAGTGGATATAAAAGTGTACACACCCCTGCTAAAATACCAGGTTTTTGTGATATAAAAAATGAGACCACAACAAATCATTTCAAAACTTTTCCCACCTTTAATGTGACCTATAACCTGTACAAGTTAATTGAAAAACAAACAAATCTGTTAGGGGAAAAAATATAAAAAATAAAAAATGTGCAATAAGATTGCTGCATAAGTGTGCACACCATTAAACAAATACTTGGTTGAAACATCTTTTGATTTAATTACAGCATTCAGTCTTCTTGGGTAAGAGTCTATCAGCATGGCACATCTTGACTTGGCAATATTTGCCCACTCTTCCTTGCAAAAGCGCTCCAAATCTGTCAGATTACGAAGGCATCTCTTGTGCACAGCCCTCTTCAGGTCACCCCACATAATTTCTATTAGATTTAGGTCTAGGCCATTCCAAAACTTAAATTTTCTTCTGGTGAAGCCATTCTTTTGTTGACTTGAATGAATGCTTGTGGCCATTGTCATGTTGAAGGTGAAATTCCTTCATCTTCAGCTTTTTAGCAGATGCATGTAGGTTTTGGCCCAAAAGTGACTGGTATTTGGAACTAATCTTAATTGCCTCTACCTTGACTAAAACCCCAGTTGCAGCTGAAGAAAAGCAACTCTAAAGCATGATACTGCCACTATCATGCTTCACCCTGGGGATGGTGTTCTTTGGGGATGCAAAGTGTTTTTGCGCCAAACGTACCTTTTGGAATTGTGGCCAAAAAGTTCAACCTTGGTCTCATCAGACCAGAATACATTTTCCCACATGCTTCTGGGAGACATGATGTATTGTTTTGCAAATTTTAGCTGGGCCTGGATACTTTTTTGTGTAAGAAAAGGCTTCTGTCTTGCCACCCTACCACATAGCCCAGGCATATGGAAAATATGGGAGATTGTTGTCATATGTAGTATACAACCAGTACTTGCCAGAAATTACTGCAGCTACTTCAGTGTTGCTGTAGGTCTCTTAGCAGCCTCCCTGACCAGTTTTCGTCTCGTCTTTTCATCAATTTTGGAGGGACGTCCAGTTCTTTGCAATATCACTGTTGTCCCATATTTTCTCCACTTTTTGATGACTGTCTTCACTGTGTTCCATGGTACATCCAATGCTGTGGAAATTTTTTTGTACCCTTCTCCTGATACCTTTCAACAATGAGATCCCTTTGATGCTTTCTAAGCTCTCTGTGAACCATGGCTTTTGCTGTAGCAGGCAACTGAGTAAATGTCAGGAAAATCCTAATAAGACAGCTGAACTTTATTTGGGGCTCATCAGAGTCTCTTTAATTGATGGCAGGTGTGTACCCAAGAAGAATGAATGCTGCAATCAAATCAAAAGGTGCTTCAACAAAGTATTAGTTTAAGGGTGTGCACACTTATGCAACCAGTACATTTTTTATACTTTTCCCCTAACAGATTTATTTTTCAACTGAATTCTACAGGTTATAGGTCACATTAAAGGTGGAAAAAGTTTTGAAATTATTTATTGTGGTCTCATTTTTTTATATCACAAAAACCTGGCATTTTAACAGGGGTGTGTACACTTTTTATATCCACTGTAGACAGATGGTAATCTTGCTGACTGCCTTGCCCAACTTTGCAATACAAAAAGAAACAAACAGTTGACTTAACGGCCTTATCGTTTTTTTTCCTGTGAAGAAAGAAACGTAATGGTCTATGGACGTCTAGTAAATGTAGAGCATATTCCCCTCTGTTAGAATGATTAGGGAAGAAGACCGGTAAATTAACAGTCTGATTGATATTCGCCTCTAACACTACCTTGGGAAGGAAGGAGGGGATTGTTCATAAAGATAACCTATCCTTATGGAAGACTAGGTAAGGAGGTTCAGATGATGAGGCATGGACTTCTGAAATTCTCCAGGCTGAAGTAATGGCTACCAAAAAAAAAAATCTCTCTTCCAATATAGAAAATTAAGATCGCATTCTGCAGAGGGTTCAAAAGGGGAATGTATTACCGCCTATAATGCTAAATTCAAGTCCCAAGGAGGAGTGGGTTCTTTATTCTTTATATGGGGATTTTAACAAAAGAGTCCCTCTTAAAAACAATTTACAAAGCCTGTGAGAGGCTAAAGAACGTTATTCTAAACCACTGCGAAAATCAGAAACCGCAGCCAATTGTAGTTTGAAGGTAGATGGAGAAGCCCCAACATTTAACAGAGATGCTAAGAAATCTAAAACATGCTCAGCTGAAGCAGAGAAATTTGTTTTTCATGGGCCCAAATTGTAAATCTCTTCCACTTACTTAAATACAGTTTTCTAGTAAAAAGTTTATGAGCTAATAAGAGGATGTGACATACTGAAGAGGACATATTAGTATACCTGCCAACTAGTGGAGTTGGAGAAACCATGCAGTCAGCTTGAGGTTCAAAATGTTTGGGTAAACACGGCTGTCTGGATGGGAAAGGAGATCTGGCACTAGGTCCAGAATCCAAGGTTGACGAATCAAGTAAGCCCATAGAAAAGGGAACCAAATCTGTCGAGTCCAAAAAGGAGCAATGAGGACTACTGTACTCTTCAACCTGAGTGCTTTCTGTAAGAATGAAACAACACCCCTTTTATACCACATCCAATTAAGTGATTCATTCACCCTGTTTAAACACTTTATCAATTAACTCAACCATGAGGTTTCATTTTAAAATTTCCGACTTCATTCTTATAATGATTTCAGACTTCATTGAGTATAATACCAACTGCATTGCATAAAAGTATGGTGAATCCTAAACATAAGAACATTCTACTGATATTTATATATTTATATATTGCCTTATTCAACTGATCCAATATAAATACTTTTCATGAATAGCATACATTTCATATATATTCTTAAAATGATATAACACTTGCTGTAAATGCCTATTACATGCAAACATTGCTGAATTCATGTACATAAAATTCATTCTGGAAAAATTTTTTTTAAATTTTCAATTTTAAATTTCCATATTCATACCATTTGGAAACAATGTTTTATAATTGAGAATAAACCTGGATTCCATTTCTAATAATTTATCATGAAAAACTGCCTTATTACCAAAATTACTAGGTTTCCCCAACACACAAAAAATAAATCCCTCAGGAACCCCCTTATGTTGCTCACAAAAATGTTTGGCCACAGGACTTTCTATTCTTTTGTGTTTTATGTCTCCCAAATGTTCAAGAATTCTGAGTTTGACCCTTCTACTTGTTTGACCTATATACCACCTCTGTTTCACACAACCACATCCTATGATGTATACTACCCCCGTGGAATTGCAATTGTAGTACTCTAGGGCCCTATACACTACATTATTGATTTTTGTGCCATCCAAGCTTTTAACCCTGGGACACACCTTACAATTTCCACACCTAAAAGTTCCCTTTCTAATGTTCTCCTTATATGTATTTCTAACATTTAATATTTCTTTCAAATTGGAATACCTACTATAAGAAAAGGTAACTTTGGATGGAAAGAGTTTTCCCACCTTATCATCTCCAGTGATAATGGGCCACAACTTCATTACTGACTCCCTTAGTATACTAGAAAATTGTGAATATTTGGTGACAAAGTACAATTTATCACTAGGCCTCTCATCCTCTGAGCTAATCAACTGTGTACCTGGGTTTTCATTCACATTTCTTCGAATCTTCCTGATAGTCCCCCTTAAACCCAATTCTTGTTCCACCTTAACTCTGGCCATTCTAATTTTTTCACTGGAATAACCCCTTTCCTTGAGTTTCCTTTCAACATTATTAAATTCATTGTAAATCCTTCTCTTTTCAGAAGTATTAACATCAATACGTTTGAATTCTCCGAATGGTAAAGAATCAAGGAGATGGTCACTATGCATGCTTGAAGCATGCAAAAAATCTTTGATCTTTTAAAATGTATTCCAGGAGAAGGCGAAGGCCGAGGTACCAGAATTAAAAGATTCATCAAACAGTTCACTGTTAGTGTTGTGTTCCAGTATTTGTGTATTCAAAGTTACTATTTTGGAGATGTTTGCTTTCTGTAAGAATTTGGGGATTAGAGGTACTGGTGGAAAGGCATACAGTAGACTGGGGGACAATTGTGGAGGAGAGCGTCCCTAAGTTACCTTCCCGGAGGGGGAATGAGGGCGAAGTGACTGCTGCATTTGTTGTCTAGGAGATATGCAAACAGGTCGCAGCAAGGTTGACCCCAATGATGGAGTATCATTTTTGCCACTTCTGGATTGACAGACCACTCATGAGGCTGAAGGATACATTTGCTTAGCTTGTCTGTAATCACATTGGAACTCCCTGGAATGTATATGGTTATTAGAAAGCAGCTGGATAAGGTCACCCACTGCCACACACTGAGGGCTTCTCAGCAAAGGGGGTAAGACTTGGTTTCTCCCTGTTTGCTGATGTACCAAACCATTGACATATTGTTCATTTGAATTGCAATAGTCCCCTGAGGAAGAGCTGTCTGAAAGGGCTGCAATGCAAGAAGCACCACTCTTATCTCCAGGACACTGATATGCAAGTTTGTCTCTAATGGGAACCAAGCGCCTTGGACTGTCTTGCCTAGATAATGCCCCTCCACCCTACTTGAGAGGCGTCTGTGGTCACAATGGCTGTGGGCTCTTGGAAAAACAAAGGGACGACCGCGAAGAATCTGTTCAGAATGCATCCACCAAAGAAGGTCCATTCTGCAGTGGTTGGTGATCAAGATTTGGTCTGCCATTGTTTTAAGGATAGACCATTGGGAAGCTAGGAGCCACTGCAGAACTCTCATATGTAACCTGGCTAATGGGACTAGAGTTATGAAAGCTGCCACAGATCCAAGAGCTTGCAAGACTAATAGTGCTGGAACAGTCTTCCTGTGAATTAAATTTCGAACCTGAACCACAATTCTCTGATGTCACTCTGGAGGAAGAGATGCTATTGTCGCTTGAGTATTCAATACTACCCCTATGAATTCTAAACTTTGTGTTGGGATTAAATGTGACTTTTCTAGACTGACTGTAATCCCCAGATGGGCACAGGTGTGGAGGGTGTAGTCTCTGGCTACTATTAACTGATGCTTGGTCAAAGTGGTTATGAGCCAGTCATCCAAGTACAGAAACACTCGGAATCCTTGCAGTTTCAAGTGAGCTGATTCTACTGCCGTGCGTTTGGTGAACACCCTGGGGGCTGTGGTCAGTATAAAGGGCAGTACTCTGAATTGGTAATGACTGGCTGCCAGCTGGAAGTGGAGGAACCTTCTGGAGCGTTTGTCCATTTTTATTTGGTAATACGCATCCTGAAGGTCTATTGAGCACATCCAGTCTTCTTTCTTCAGAAAAGAAAGCACAGACTGTACCATGACCATCCGGAACTTTGTCACACAGACTTGTTTAATACACTGAGATCCAAAACTGGTCTCCAGTCCCCTTGTCTTTTTCAGCACCAAAAGGAATCTCGAGTAGGCTCCGGATCCTTCTTGGTCTGGCCAGACTTATTGGATGACTCGTTTGTCTAACAGTTTCTGAATTTCTTGCACTGCTACATTCTTCTGGGTGGACATTAGAGATTTTCCTTTAAACAGGGGGGGGGGGGTTAAGAAAAAGGAATGATATAGTAACCTCTGGATATGATCTGTTGCACTCAGGAATCTTTTGTCAAGTTTAGTCAGACATTTAGGTGCAAGGATAAGCATCCCGACTGCCTCCACAGGACGACAATCGGGATTCCCTTCAGGAATGTTGAAAGGGCTTGCCTGGGAATGAATCCCTGAAGGCCTGGTTTTACGGACCACTCCTGCAACAAGGATGGCATCTTCCATTTTGATTTCCCACTCTGCTCTTGGGGCAATTCTCTCAATGGCTCAATGTGTCTTGTGAAGGCCCTTGGGATTTCTTGAAACATTTTTCCACCGCTCCTCTGGTTCCTAAAAAAGGACCTTTGGGGGATGGAGAAACATACGCCCACAGCCGAAAGGGTCTTACTATCCTTTTCATACCTGGATGAAGTCTCTCTTACTTCAGGGCCAAACAAGGATGTTCCATCAAAAGGAGCATTGATAAAAGAAGACTTGAATGGTTCTGCAAAGTCACATAGGCACATCCAGGCATGTCTCCTTATGGCTACACCTGTTGCACTAGACGTCCCTTCGGCTGTATGAGTGATCAGCCTCATGGACAAATTGGACACAGACTCCAGCGTGGCTAACTGGGAAGCCACTTTCTTGTGGGCACCCTCAGCTACAGCTCCTGCCAGGGTGTCTGACAACTCTTTAATCAGATCCCGTTGGAGTTTGGTGAAATGGCCAAAAATTCAAAGACATTATGATGAAGGTCAATGAAGCACATGCTCGCTTCCCAAACCTGTCCATGGCCCGAGACTTTCTACTGGGCAGATGGACGGAAGAACTCTCTTCAGCAAGTTCCTTTTTAGTGGCTGCTGCTATGACCATAGCATCTACAGCCAATCCCTTAGCCAAAACTGCTTGTCTTCTGGAGCATAAAGAATCTTGTCTGGTCTTTTGGGAATGAGCTTGCTGGAGTCTGGAGCCTTCAACAGCTGCTGAGAAATCAACTGAATGAGTTTGTCAGCATTTGGAGTCACCCAAGAGGTAGACGGGCAGGTGCTGAAAGCCTGCAGGTAAACAGATTCCTCAGAAGAAGGGTTTTGTGACTTTCAGCCACCCCTCTGTTTTAAAATTTCCAAGATGCCTCCAAGTAAGACATCTTCAGGGGGTAACCATGGGGACCCTTCCTCTCATTGAAATCTATGTCTTCAGTGACTTATTCCAAGGGGGAAACCAAGTGCTTCCTCTTGCACTTCTTTTGAGAGACCTCCTCAGGGGGATAGTCTTGGGAGATATCAGAAGGTGACAGTACCTGTGCCTGTGACACTAGAGGCTTCAGCACCCGCTGTCTCAGTGAAGAGGCAGTAGGAATAGCAGAACTAGAGGGAAGAACCTGTCCTGAGGGGGAAGGCATGGACTGGGTCTCTATAAGAGAGAGCCTTCTGCATAACCTTGAAGACCAGTCCCCTGAAGACAGAAGGGAGCCCACAACCAAGAAGGACTGCCTTGAAACTGGGGTTACTCCCCACTCCAAAGAATGCCCCCCCCCCCAAAAGATCAAAGCTGGAGCTGAACTAACAAGCTAAAGCACCGGGGGGGGGACAGGGACAGCACTGAAAAACCTGCAGTCAAAATTTGTCCCCCAGAACCAGCAAGGTAACCATAGCGCTGGAAGGTTTCTGGCTCAGAAACAATAGAAGAGCTCAGAGTAATTACCAGCTCTAAGGAAGCAAGCAACTCCGCAGCCAATACAGTCAGTGCTGGGAGTTCCAGGACAGCAGACTCTAAGACCTCAGAGGAGGTTAGAGGAGTAGTAGTTAATGGCATACAAAAAGTGTCTGCACCAATATCCAAAGGGGTCAGTACCAAAAAGGGGCCTGAAAGCCCATTAGCCCATAGGATCCTATTCACTAGCCTCTCTGCATCGAGTTCTGAAAGGCTTTTGGTGGAATAGGCGGACAACATGGAAGGGGACTTGGGCCTCTGCAAGAATACTTCTGGGAGCTCCCCCACAGAGGGAGATTTGGTAGTTCTAGGTAATTTAGTCTTGTCTGGCAAAGCAGCAGTCTCTTTCTGTACTGAGGCCTTCAATGCTGAAGGGCTCGAAATTGTGACTAGTGCCAAAATGCCCATGAGCACTGGAATATCAACACCAGAAGCCTTCAGTTCCATGGGAACTGTCGGAGCAGAGGTCTTCAATTTTTTGGATTTCAGAAGAGATGGGGAGGTCAGAAATGAAAGACTTCTTTTTTTCAATTTTTCAGTAGAGGATGAGGAAGAAGGAGAAGAAACATCTGTCTTGCCTGTATCTCCAGTGGACAAGGCTTCACCAAAGGCTGGAGAGAGAAGTCCTTTTAAAATATGTTTATTCCACCTTTCCACTAAATTGCAGTAGCTGAAGCCATGGCAGATACTGCAAACTTCTTGTAAATGGTGAGGACCAAGACAATATACACACAGTAAATGGAAGTGTGAAGAGTGAATTTTATAGTCACACGTCTGGCATTTTTTTGAAGCCAGAGGGGCTTTTACACTTGTCAGCCATGTCAACAGAGAAAACAGCTAGGCAGATCCGCTAAACAAAGCTCACCCCACACAAACAAAAAAAAAAAGGGAGAGACCAAAAAGATATAATTTTTACTTATTTTTTTTATATTTTAGGATAGAAGGAAAAAGGCAAGAGAAACTATCGACGATAGTTTAGACATACACAAGCATGTAACAGGGCAGTAGAAAAACTATGACAGAGAGAGGGGAGGGAAACTATCTGCAATGATAGTTGTGAATACACCGAAGTGTAGAGGGAAAAAGTATCAGCAATGATACCAAGAGAAATACACTATAAGAAAAGGAAAGGGAAACAAAATAGAAGAATTGTAAGAAAAATGTAATTAAACCCACTAGCACTCGAGAGTAGTGGCTAGACACGATCATTTTGGAAAGCAGAAAATGAGATCTGAAGTAATTTAGAGAGAGGGATTCTGGGTAGAGGTGAAGCCGGAGAGATTTGGCTGGGGCAAGCTGTAGTAACGGACGAGCTGGTTCAGAGATCGGAACCGAACCCATCTCTCAAGGATAAAATGAAGACTGATAACATCAGATCAAAAGTTATGTACTCAATGTGAAGTACAGTTGTGTACACTTACCATAAATGTAGATGTTAGAGTGCATTCACTGTTGCAGTCATTACCTTTGGGTAATCTGCTGGCAGGTTGCCCTCAGGTCGGCCTGAATTCCAAAGTCTTGGGTCCTGCATCGGTTGCTGTCTCCTCTTCCATGACGTCAGGGGTATAAAAACAAGCAGCCGACGGCATTTTCTTTAGCTTTTCTTGCCCCAGATGTCAGGTGCCCCCAAAAAGGTAGCAAAAATATATATGTATAAAAACTATATATACATGTATCAATACAAACTTTACTTTCATCTACAAGCAAATACACCACATAGGTTGTAGAAGATAGAGAAGGAAAGATAAACTCCAGAATGAAAGGGGGGATGGCGGGCGGGTAACCTGGACTGCAACAGTGAATACACTCGAACATCTACATTTATGGTAAGTGTACACAACTGTACTATGTTCTTCGTGTTTCACTGCTGCAGTCATTACATTTGGGTAGAATTCCAAAGCTATGGTTGGGAGGCTGGAGCTAAACAGCATTAGGTGCGGCTACAAGGCCCTGCAGAACTGCAGTGGCAAAGCCTGCCCTGGACTTTAGAGAGGCAAATGATAATGCTTTGTAAAGGTGTGAACAGAACTCAGGTAGCAGCCTCTAGAACGTCTTTGTTTGGTACTCCTCTGAGAAAGGCTGAAGTAGCTGCAGCTCTGGTGGAATGAGACCTAATGCCCTTGGGCACAGGTTTACCATGGTGTAAGTAGCAGAAACGAATACAGTGGCTTATCCACTTTGAAATAGTCTGCTTTGAAATAGCCTTTCATTCTGATCCCGCAGCACAGGTCACTAGCAATTGCACAGTTTTTCATACAGCTTTAGTCCTGCTTAAGTAGAATCTTAGCTGTCTGTGTACATCCAAGGAATACAGAATTCTCTCCCCCTTGTTCTGTGGATTTGGATAAAAGGTTGGCAGATGAACAGTTTGGTTAAGAGCCACACTGGAAACCACCTTAGGCATAAATGTAGGATTTGTCCTCAGAGACACCCTGTCTGGGTAAAATATGATAAAAGGCTCCACAGCCATGAGAGTCTGTAGCTCCGAGACTCTTCTTGCTGAAGTAATTGCTAGTAGCAGTGCCGTTTTCCAAGATAAGAACTTTATCAGCAGTAGCCGCTGGTTCAAATGGAGGCAGGGTGAGCTTTTCCAACAGATAATTGAGGTCCCATGCAGGTATTGGTGATCTTCTAGGACACCTTAAATTTTTGGCTCCTCTACGATACTGCTTTAGTAAAGGATGAGAAAAGATTAGTGGCTCTGTATTGTAATGAGCCAAAATGGCAAAGGCATGGATTTTAATTGATGAGAAAGATAGTCTTTTGTCAAGCATCTCAGTCAAGTATTGTAATATCTGAGGAATATTTGTTTCTGCTGTATCAGTTCCTTGTGCTAGATTCCAAGCACAGAATCTCTTCCATTTATCAGCATAAGATTTTCTAGTACTAGGCCTTCTGGCTTCAAAAATGACATCCATCACAGCTTTACTGAGAGGTGTTGTTTGTATAACTATATGATCAGCCATGCTGCCAGGTTCAGTGTCTGGAGTTGATTGTGCAGGATCAGATTGTTTTGCTGGGACAATAGTTGAGGTCTTTGAGGTAAGGTCCAAGCTGGGTATTCAGACAAGTTCCTTAGGATTGGGTACCAGTATTGGCGGGGCCAGTCTGGGGCAATTAGTATCATCTTTGGTTTCTCGTCTGACTTTTAGGAGAACCTTGGGAAGAAGAGGCAGAGGAGGAAAGGCGTAAACTGACAGGTTTTTCCAACTAATGGATAGGGCGTCCACTTTCCATGCTTGTCTGTGATAAGTCCTTGTGCAGAATCTTTTCAATTGGTAATTTTGAGGAGAGGCAAATAGATCTATGTCTGGGCTCCCCCATTTCTTTGTTATCATGCTGAAGACTTGTGAGTTTCCACTCGTGAGGATCCATAAGGTTTCTGCTTAAGTCGTCTGCCAGAATATTTTGTTTTCCTGGCAGGAATTGAGCTTGAAGATGTATTTGGTAAGTCAAAGCTGTGTCCCACAGTGCCATGGCTAATCTGCAAAGGGGGAATGAGTGAATGCCCCCCTGCTTGTTTATGCACCACATGTCCTGGATGAAGTAAGTCCTTGAAAGCTGTCAGGGCCTTTTGAACAGCTAGCATCTCTTTCTGGTTGATATGTAGATGCATTTGTTTTGGGGTCCATATGTCCTGAATGCATCTTCCCGCCAAATGGGCCCCCCATGCATAATCTGATGCATCTGTTGTTAAGGTTTGGCTGGCAGGGGGTAGAGTGAAGGGCCATCCCATGTTTTGGTGACATGCCTTTGCCCACCATAGAAACTCCTGTTGTAGGCAGGGAATGAGAGGAATCATTGTTTCCAGACTGTGACAATGTTGACTCCATAAACGTTTTAGGTACCATTGAAGTTTCCTCATATGCAGTCTTGCATATGGAATCAGTAGGATGCAGGATGCCATGAAGCCCAAAGCCTGCACAATTTGTCTTGCAGATAACTGTTTTTTTGTTGTCATCAGTTTGAAGTAAGTAGTCAGTTGCATTTGCTTGTCTGGCATGAGGTAAGCCATCTGGGCAGTTGTAATCAAGCTTGCACCCAGGAATGTTATCTTTTGAGAGGGTACCAGTTGTGATTTCTTTTTGTTTATTGTGTACTCTAGGCATGTTAGAAGCCTTTTCACAAATGCCAGGTGTTGAAGAATGTCCTTGTTCTTTGCTTGAATGAGACAGTCATCCAAGTTAGGATATATTTGTATACTTCTTTGTCTGCAAAATGCAATCACTGGTACCAGGCACTTTGTACAGACCCTGGGGGCAGTAGATAAGTCAAAGGGCAGTGCAGAAAATTGGTAATGCATTAAGCCAGCCTTGAATCTGAGGTATCTTCTGCACGATTGCCTTATTGGGACATGCAGGTATGCCTCTTTTAGGTTTAATGTCACCAGCCAAGCATTCTTGCCCAGTATGGGCAGAAGCTGCTGCAAAGTCAGCAATTTGAATTTTGGAATGTCCAGGTATGTGTTCAAAATCGATAAATCCACTATTGGCCGCCAGGCCTTGTCCTTTCTGGGTACCAAGAACAGACTTGAGTAAAAACCTTGTCCTTTTTCCTGTTCTGGTAATGGATGAATGGTCCCCATATCCATGAGGGAAGTAACCTGTTTCTGTGCCTCTGCCCACTGATATTTTGGCAGATCTGGCCAACCGTTTGCCATTGGCAGAGTATGGAAATGGAATCTGTATCCCTGTGATACTATGTTTAGCACCCACTTGTCCTGGGTTATTAACTGCCAATTTTGAGCAAAAAGTGCTAATTTTCCCCCTACAGGTGCTGCCAAAAGATAAGTGCTTGGTGAAGGCAGTGGGGAGTCATTGGGACTGTTTTCTGTAGGTTTGCGTTTTATCTCCTCCAGCTTTGGAGGTAGAAGCACCCCATTGCTTTGACCTGTATGAATCTTGCGCCTGGTATCTGGAACCCTTAGAGTGTCTGGATTTGCCACTTTGAGCTCTGTCTGACACAGGAAAGGACCAATTTTTTGTTGGCCAGTGTCTACTGAATCTTGGTGGCTGCACTTGTAAGAAGTCTTTTACAGTTTGCATAGACTTAGCTTTGTCTTCCATTTTCTTTAAATCCTCTTCTGCATTAATACCAAACAGAGTATCATGCTGTAAAGGTGCATCTAGTAATTTAGCTTTAACATGTTCAGGCAAATTTTGTTCCTTTAACCAGACATGCCTCCTAATCACAGATCCAGTAACTGCGGCCCTGCAGGAGGCCTCTAAGGAATCAAAACCACATTGCAAAGTATGCTTTCCAACCTGTTCAGCTGCATGCAATAATTCCTGCAATTCTTTACTTTCTGCACATTCAGAAATCAACATAATTTTCTGTTTCAGCAATCCGATAACATGTTGTTGATACTTGAGCATATGAAACTGGCAGTTTAAGGCCCTAATTGCCAAGGTTGCAGATGTATAAACCTTATTCCCCCTCTATCCAGTGCCCTTGAATCTCTGTCAGAGGGGGGTAGGAGTTTTTGCTGTTGAGGCCTTAACTCCCTTTGGACCCTGTGAAATAGTTTCAGGATCAGCAGCAGGGTTTCTAAATAAAAATTTGTGTGAGTCAGGGACCCTGTAATATCTGTCAGGCTTGCTGTTAGCCAGAGGTAAGGAATCTGGGATCAAACTCGACTCTGAAAACACATCTTCCACAATGTCTAAAACAGGGGGCATGGCTAAAGGCCTGTGCTGAGGGAGAAGAAGGAAATCCCGGAGCCTCTTTTTTGATTGAGAAATCTTGACTCTCCCAGTGAAAATGCTCCCTCAAAGTATGCAAGGTTTCTACAAATGAATAATCCTCAGGAGGTGACGCAGATGGTATAGACTCCTCTGCATCCGAATCCTCATAGGGAGGTAAAGATCATTCCTGATCAGAAGAGGAATCAGAAGAAATAGAAACCTGATCTGAAGATTCATAATTAGTGTCTTGCCTAGACCTCTTATCTGGAGGGGGATGGGAACCCCTGATCAAGGTAATAAGGTCTTCAGCCATTTTGATCATCTGTTTTTAGGCATACAGGCCTGTGCACATGGCTCATGCATCGTTTTTTTAGTTGTAGAAATTGCTTTTGTCTTTCGTGTTGCAGCTGTCGTTGGTTTGATGCAAAAATGTTGAGACCTGAATACACCCTCAGAAGCCGGTGCCTGCTCAGCGGCTCCGGACCCATCTGAGGGAGATACATCCGTGGGTCCAATACTTTGAGTATCTCGCGACATGCCAGACTCCACATGGGTGTCGGTAGGGGCCTGAGACTCGAAAGTAGCGGGTATCAGGGTCTGCAAAAGCGCCTCACTGAGTACCGGCAACTGGCTTAGGAGAAGCTTCGTCGGTTTTGAACCTCGGCTGTCTCTCTGTCCTTTTCTTTGCACTTTTTATGTACTCTGGTAGTCAGATTGCTATCAGATGACATTTCCGGGTAGTTAAATCTGTTTCCAAAATACTTTGAGGCAAAAATATACCGACGCCTAATAGTGCGTTGGTTAAATCTAGCACAAAACCGACAGCCAGGCACGTTGTGATCAGGGCCTAAGCAAGGAATAGAGTATAAATGGAAATCCTTATGAGCTATTTGCTTCCCACAAGTAATACAATTATTAACTTTTTCTGACATCGGTATGGAGCAAGAAAAAAGTTTCCCCAACGGGGTACTTAGCTTTAGTGAAGACTTTGGTTCTGAAACTCAAACTCGAATATTTCAGGAGTCGGCCGACCGGCACTTGCCAAATGTTTCTGCTTCGGGCACCACGCAGCAAGAAAGACTAAAGAAAATGGCGTTGGCTGCTTATTTTATACCCCTGACGTCATGGAAGAGGAGACAGCAACTGACGCAAGACCCAAGACTTTGGAATTCAGGCCGACTGAGGGCAACCTGCCAGCAGATTACCCAAATGTAATGACTGCAACAGTGAAACACGAAGAACATCAACAGTCAACATTGTCTGGCCGACCTCGGCACCAATCCTGATCCATAATACCCCAAACTCCACCTCAGTACTTCAAATCGAGGTTGCCACCCCCCCCCATTAAGTATTATACCCATATGCAGATCAATGGAAACATGCAACTTCCATTTAAATCAACTCCGGAATGTATGACAGAAAAAATAGTCGGGTTATGGGAACCATCAGTAAATACAGCTCTTACAGACCAGGAATGCCAGAGTTGACAGAGTCATCAGAATCCTATTTGTGACAATTTGGAAGGGGGCAAGTGGGAGCAACGCTGAACTGGATGAAAATCCAAAAACATGGATCTATTGTTTTGGTGAGTACATAACTTTCTTATCCACTGTTGACTGTTTTCATCCAATTCAATTGTGGGACAGATTACCAAGCATATAGACCCAAGGTGGTATCTAGGAAAGACATTCTGAGGATGGTGGAGCCAAAGGAGGAATGTGATTTTCACTGTTCATCCAATTTATAATGAGATACAGTTGTACGTACTGTTGTCCAAGTATCTGCTGCACAAGTAGCATCAACAGGGACCCTACTGGAAAAGGACATCAAAGTGGCTACTGCCCTTGTGGAGTGAGCTTTAGTTTTACACTGTAAAGATAAGCCTGTCTTATTGTAAACAAAGGAGAGTTAACCATCATGACAGAATCGCCTTAGCCACTGTTTTGCCTAACTTGATCTTTAAGAAAGGCACAAATAACTGGCCTAATTTTCTGAATGGTTTGGTTCTATGAAGGTACAATCTCTGCTGACAATGAATGTCCTTTCACATAAATCATGTATTCACCTTTGTTTGAAAGTCTTGGAAAAAATTGTATATTTAATGAGTGGTTCGGACTAGTTTCAGGTGCCACCTTAGGAAGGAAATGCGCACTAGTCCTCAAGCAAACTCTGTCTTTGTGAAACATTAAATACGGAGGTTGCATGCAAGTACTTGTATCACAGAAATTCATCTGGCTGACGTAACAGCCACTGTAAAAAAAAAAAAAAAAAAAAAAAAAGTTTTCCAGGACAGGAATTGTAAATCAGCAAATACTGCCAGTTTAAAAGGTGAGCGAGTCACTGCTTCCAACATGATGGTAATATCCCATGGAGGTATCAGGTTTCTAACAGGAGGTCTTATAAGAAAAATTCCTTTTAAAAAGGATTTAGAAATTCTTAAGGATGTTGCAGAATTATTGTTCTGGCCAACATGGAAACTAGAGATCCCTGCCATTTGCACTTTGATCACTGAATAACTGAAGCCATTTTGGATAAGTTCTGACGTGAATTCTAAAATGGAATAAACTGGTGCAGAAAAGGGGTCCAAACTTTTAGCCATGGCCCAGTCAATCTCTTCCACTTGCTGTGGTATATTTTTATGCGGCCTGTTTTTGAGATGCTGAAATGATCCGCACAACCAAAGTGGGAAGACCTGGCATCTCTAGCGAATGTTAGAACATGAGAAACCAAGCGGTTAACCTCATGGCTTTCTGGTCCAAAAGAGGCAGTCTGGACAGATTTGTTAGATCTGGACAGTGGTCCAGCATCCATGGAGAATGTACAAGTAGAGGCCACAGGAAGGGAAACCAGATTTATTGAGGCCAGAAAGGGGCAATGAGGATCATCCAGGCCTTGCACGCTCTTGCTTTCGGCATGAAACTGCTCATAAATGGTGGGGGGGGGGGCAGCATATAGGAAACAAATTGTGGACTAGAGCATCCCTTTGTGACTGTCCCTTTGGAGGGATCAGGGAAAAGTAACTGATGCATTTCTTCTTTAGGTGGGATGCAAATAGATCTCAGCAAGGCTGGCCCCAGTGATGCAAAGTCAAGGTTGTCACAGCTGGATTGATGGATCACTCATTAGGCATCAGGATAGATCTTCTTAAGTTGTCTGCCTGTACACTGGAGGGCCCTAAGATATGCATTGCTATTAGAAAGCATTGAGATTTCCCATTCCCAAGCTCTCATGGCTTCTCAGCACAGGGGATAAGAGTGAGTTCCTCTCAGTCTGTTGATGTACCAAGCCACTGACATACTGTCCATCTGTACTGATATTACACTCCTGGAGAGGACGTCCTGAAACGTCTGAAACACTAGTAAGACTGTCTTCATCTTCCAGATACTGATGTGAAGATTGACTTGTGCGTGACCAAGTGCATGGACTGTCTTACTTCTCTTCGAAATGCCCCTGCCACCACCACCCAAGAAGGGATGCATTTGTTGTAACTACAGCCGCAGTGGGGTCCATAGGGAACAGACTTCCTTGTGCTACTGAATAAGACGTTATTCACCAGGATATGTGCGTCTTGCAAATTGGGGTAAGCCAAATCTTAGTATAAAATGGGTAATAAAATTGGAGCCAATGTACCACTAGGGTCCACTAAAAAACTCTCATGTAAAAATCTGTCAAAGGAAACCATGAAAATGTAAAATTAGTCTCTGATAGAGAAGGGTGGTAAAGAAGCTTAGCAGCAGTAATATGCAAGCAGAGAACCCTGCAATCAGATGACCTATGAGCTTGTATCCTGGTGGCATCCAACAGATTCTATCTGCTGAATAGGCGTAAGATGTCTTTTGATGAGACTGACTATGATGCAACAATTCGAGCAGACAATCCCAGTAACTCACCGATATGTTGTTGGAAGTAGCAGTTAGGAGACAATCGTTGCCTTATGGGAAGACATGGATTCCTTGAAGGTGAAGGTGTGCTGCCACAGCTGGCATTACCATGGTAAACACCCTGGGAGCGATGGTGAGACCAAAAGGAATTGATAATGATAGGCACTCTACCAAAAATGGAGAAATCTCTTTGAATGCTTGTCTACCTTGAGATTGTAGTAAGTATCCTTGAGATCTATGGAGCACATCAATTGTCTCTTATCAGCAGAGGCAAAATAGACTAAAGTATGAGCATCTGGAACTTTGTCTGCATTATGTATTGATTCAGATGGCTCAGATCCAGAATGGGCCCGAGGTCACCTGCTTTCTTTGGTACTAAAAAGAACCTCGAGTAACTTGAGATTCTAGTTGGTCTTCAGAGACCAGCTGGATGACTCTCTTTCTGGCAGCTTGCAGATCTCTGCTGCTGCAGTTTCTCATTGACTGAGTGGAACATCAAGAACTTTCCACTTTTTGAGAGAAGAAGAGAAAATGGTATAGAATAGCCTCTGGAAATTATGCTTAGCACCCAGGAATCTGTAGTTATGTTTTGCCAGACTTGTGGGTGCAAAGACAAGCACCCTTTGACAGTCTCCAGAGAGCAACAGTGAGGCAAACCTTCAGGGATGCTGAAAGGGTTTTTTGCTAAAGCGAACAGAAAACCTCTGGTTCTGCAGTCTATCTCTGCCTCTCAAGCAATGGCTGTTATTGAAACCTCCTCCTCTTTCGTGAGGGGGGGGGGTCTGTCATCAGGTGTGTCCTTGTAAGAGCACTCGACTTGCAGAACCACATCTTTCCAGCCCTCTGATTCCTAGAGTAGGATCTATTTGGAGCACAGAAGTGGATACCAGTAACAGTGCGTGTCTTATCACCCTGCTGACTTCTACTCAATGTGTCCTTCACTTTGGGTCCAAACAAGACTGACCCGTTAAATAGGGCAGTAATGAAAAGCATCCTAAAGCTTTCCACAAAGTCAAAAAATGCATTCAGGTGTGTTGGCAGATGGTAATGTCAATGCCTGGTGCTCTAGCCATACCATCAGCTACATTAGAAAGTAGTCACATGGCTGAGTTAGAAGTAGACTGGGAGTAGAAAGCTGGGAATTCCACAGTCTTCTGGACATCAGCAGGCAGAATATCAGAGAGAGACTTGGAAAGCTCCTTGATCAGGTCTTTCTGAAATCTGGTGAGATGCGCCAAGTAGTTCAATGCTCAAAAGGCGAAAAGTGCTGAAGCATACATCCATTTCTCAAAATGATCCATGGCCCTAGACTCCCTGTTAGGGGGATGGACAGAGAAGGTTTCTTCCAATAGCTCCTTTTCTGTGGCCACTGCTGCTACCATAGCTTCAATTGGTGAACTTTTGCTCTAGTGTTTGCGGTCTGTTGGTGTTACTAAAATTGTATCTGGTTTCTTAGAGAGATGCTCCACCATGTCATAATCCTTCCATGCCCATTCAGCTATCAAACCAATGATTGGGTTACTGGGAATTACCACCCAGGATGATTATAAGCCAGCTGCAAAGGCTTCCAGGAACATAGTCTTGTCTGGAGAAGGAGCATCAGTGGATCATCCACCTCTCTGTTTCATCAATTCAAGGATTTTGCCAAAAGTGACATCTTTAGAGGAGGATCTAAGTGAACATTTACCTTCATCCAAGTCTGTGTCTTCAGTGACGGACTCTGGAAGAGTGTCCAAGAACTTCTGCTTGCATTTCTGCTTTGTATGAACATATTCTGAGGGGGGTGAATGTTATGAATCAGACTGGGAGCCAATGTAGCAAGCAGCCTAAGGAGCACACTGTTCCGGTCTAAAAGGAAGGTGAGAAGCAGAAGCAGTTGCTAGTCAGGGTTCAGGTAGAACCAAACTGGATGGACGCACCTTTTCTCTCTGCATCAAAAGGACCTGCTGTTCAAAAGTCCCAAAGGCTGAGGATGCTATGGACCCTGTTGGAACCTTCCTGTCCCCCAACAGAAGGAAAGCCTCAACCCTGAGACAGACCTTGTTGCAGAGCTGTTGACAGCAAAGGTGCCGAAGGGAAAACATGGCTCAGACACCTTCAGTGTTGACCCATGAAGCTTCGATTCCAAATCTCCTCCAGATCCAAGCAACTCAGCAAAAAGAGGAAGGGAACCTGCTGAAGTCAACGTAACTCCTACTACTGGCTCATGCAAAGGAGCTGAGATGGACTGAATCCAAGATAGCCAGGTCCAAAGGATGAATAGAGCCTGGGTAAGAAAGAGCTTCTAGATGACCTACAGCACTTCATTTCCTGAAGTATCAGTAAGTTCAGTCTGGGACTCACTGGGTCTGGAGAAAATAAGGACCAATTAAGTGATGGATGGACTCAAGGAACTGATTCTTCCAAATGTCTTGGAATCTTCAGATCTGAAACAGATTCAAGTGTCAGATTTGATCACTTGCAGGACTTGTCTCATTCCAATTTATCTTTCTGTTTTGATTTTTTATCTGTCTTTAGCATGATGTTTTTCTTTCATGACTTCTTTGTTTTTCTCCCTTTCCTTCTGCTTGTCCTTAGCTTTCTTGTTTTTCCCCAGAGGAAGAGAAAGAAGTGGATGGTACGGCAGACCCAATCTGAGGGGGGTAGAAAGCCCTTAACAATCAACTTTTCCATCCTGGTCTGAAGAACGCTGGAGATAAGAGAAGCAAGCCTGACACCAAGATTTGACAAGACACATAAGGAGTGTGGATCCAGGGGAGGAGCCTGTGCCTGCACTCTGTACAGTTTTTAAACCCTTGTCTATCAGCCATGACCCAAACTGCTGAGGCAAGAACACTAATACAACTACGAATACCAAGTATAACTATGAAAATGTATCTACCTAAGAAAAGCACAGCACACACTAAGATAATCTTACATTAAGAAACCAACACTAAAAACGACTATAGTATCTACAGTTATCTAGACACACAGCACACTATAAACAATCCTATTCAAAAAACTAACTCTAACCCTACAATTCTAATACAACAATCCTAGCTGTATTAAACTAAGTGAAATAGAGAGAAGAAACTTCTCTCAGTAGAATAGAAGGGTAACGGTGAATTCTGAGCAAAAACTACACCAAAAGGATACAGTTCTCTGCAGCCCTGAAAACATGTCTGAATACTTCAGGAGACAAACTAGATCTGGGGTACTGAGGTGGAGTTCAGGAACTTATGGGTAGGTGAGGAGTCACTGCCCTGGAACCGAAAAGTTTCAGGATCGATGCGAAGTTCAGATACAGTTGGATCCAATGGAAATAGACAACACTGGATTCTGAGTTATCAGTTCTAATGCACCCCATACTCTCACTTCTAAGGTGGGAGAAAAAAAGAGGGGATCACTGACACAACAGCTGAAGAAAGGGTCCCATTAGTGACTGCTAAAATAATTCCACCACAGCCAGTGACTGCTAAAATAATTCCACAACAGCCAGTAAGAAAATCTCCAAAACAGGCTTTAATGACTGAGCACTTTCGTTCTTTTGTTTAGCTAGCTAGAAGTTCAAAGTCCCACTAGTGAACTTTAATGGTGTTTAAAGTTTTTTTTTTTTTTTGTCCTAGCACCTGGAAGCTCCTATGGTCAGAGCAATACCCCAAGGCTCTCCCTTGCATGTATCTTTCTTGTACTGATACCACCAAACCAATTTAGACGCATGTCTGAATAGCTTTAAGCTAATCAAAACAGCAGGTTGAGCTCCAAAGCTTAACATAGATTTTAACAGATTTTTATTTTTCAAAATGCTGCAAAAGATTTTCCTGTACAATCAAAAAAAAAAAGACATGGTGACTCTTGGTTCTTCTTCTTCAAATAAGATTCTCCTTTATTGTGCAATCTTTTCAGAAGATAGGTGAGAGCAGTTGTTACACTGAGGAATTAAGATTGCAGGCTTACATTAACTGAGCTGATGTCCATTACCATAAGGGTGTCTGCAAAAATCCCTGCTAATAAACTAAAACAAGTCACATAGACGAACCAATCTGTAAAAACTACAAGGAAAAACTCCACTGCCAATCATCACCAAAGAACAGGTTGTCACTGCGCTCTGTAAATCTAAAAATATGCCTTCAATGGGGTCTGATAACACACCAGGTTGCTTCAAACAGCTTAAATCAGGACTTATCTGGCCCATTAAGATCTTTATTTAACCACAGCCTCCAGACTGGCCTTGTCCCAATTAAGTGGAAGATAGCAACAGTCATCCCTCTGCATAAAGGGGAAAGTACAGTTTTGTACCTACCATAAATGTAGATGTTCGAGTGTTCACCCTGCTGCAGTCATCGCACTTGGGTTATCCTGCCATCAGGCAGTCCCGCAGTCGGCCTGAGTTCCAAAGTCTTGGTCCGGCGTCGGTTGCTGTCGCTTCTTCCCTGACGTCAGTGCGCCAGGGGTATACAAGAGGCATCCAACACCATTTTCTTCAGTTTTTCTTGCCCCAGATGTCAGGTGCCCCCAATAAGTAGTCAATATATATATATATATATATATATATATATATATATATATATATATATATATATATATATATATATATATATATATATATATATATATATATATATATATATATATATAGATAGATAGATATATATATATATATTTATATAGCTATATAAAAATAAAACAATACCTTCAGGCACAAGCAAATACACCACAGAGGTTGTATAGGATAGAGTGGTATAGATAAGTTCAGCTAGTTCAGAGGGGATGGAGGGAGGGTAAACTGGAATGCAGCAGGGTGAACACTCGAACATCTACATTTATGGTAGGTACAAAACTGTACTATGTTCATCATGTTACCCTGCTGCAGTCATCACACTTGGGTTGAATCCCAAAGCTAAGGATGGGTGGTGGAGTTAAACAGGGTTAGAAGAAGCTAGTAGGCCCTGCAAAACTGCAGTGGCAAAACCAGCTCTAGTCTTAGAATATAGAGGTAAGTGATGGTGTTTGGTGAAGGTGTGCACTCAACTCCAAGTTGCAGCTTTCAGAATATCCTTGGTTGGCACTCCCCTGAGAAAGGCTGCTGATGTAGTTGTAGCCCTGGTGGAGTGGGACCTAATGTTAGCAGGTATGGGTTTCCCATGATGCGTGTAGCAGAAACGTATGCAATGCCCTACCCATTTAGAAATGGTCTGTTTTGAAATAGCTTTTCCTTGTGATCCTGCAGCATAGGCTACAAAGAGCTCGTCAGATTTTTTGAAAGCCTTAGTTTTATCCAAGTAGTAACATAATTGCCTGTGAATGTCCAAAGAGTGCAGGAGTCTTTCTCCTTTGTTCTGAGAATTTGAGAAAAAGGTGGGCAAATGAATGGTTTGGTTTAGGGCCACACTGGATACCACCTTTGGCATAAAGGAAGGGTTAGTTCGTAGAGAGACTCTGTCTTGATGAAAAATAAGGAAAGGCTCCACTGCCATTAGTGCCTGTTGCTCTGAGACTCTTCTAGCTGAGGTTATTGCTAGTAGCAGGGCAGTTTTCCATGAAAGAAATTTTAAATCAGCTGAAAAAGCTGGTTCAAAGGGCGGCAGTGTAAGTTTTTCCTGAACAAAGTTGAGATCCCAAGTAGGTGTTGGTGCTCTCCTGGGCGGTCTTATGTTCTTAGCCCCTCTGAGGTACTGTCTTAGGAGTGGATGTGAGAATAAAGGAGGATCAGTGTTGTAATGTGCTGAAATTGCTGAGGCGTGGATCTTAATAGATGAAAAGGAAAGTCCTTTGTGCAACATCTCAGTTAAATATTGTAGAATCTGAGGAATGTTTGGATCAAGGGGATTTTGGCCTTTAGCCTGGTTCCAGGCGCAAAATATTTTCCATTTGTCTGAATAGGTTTTCCTGGTGCTGGGTCTCCTGGCCTCCAGAATGACATCCATAACAGATTTGGATAGAGGTGTTGGCTGGTTGTTTAGGTAATTTGCCATGCAGCCAGGTTTAAAGTCTTGAGCTGGCTGCGTAGAATCTGTCTCGCTGGGTGAGCAGGTGAGGAATCTGCGGTAAAATCCATGGTGGGCCGTGGGCCATGTTCCTTAGAATTGGATACCAATGCTGGCGTGGCCAGTCTGGTGCAATAAGTATCATTAGTGGCCTCTCTAATCTGACTTTCAGCAGTACCTTTGCTAGAAGAGGCAGTGGAGGAAAGGCATACACTGTTAATGTTTTTCAACTGAATGAGAGGGCGTCCACTTTCCAAGCTTGTGGATGGAATGTCCTTGTGGAAAATATTTGAAGTTGGTAGTTTTGGGCGCTGGCAAACATATCTATGTCTGGGCGTCCCTATTTTTGAGCTATCATTGCAAATACTTGTGGATCTAGTTTCCACTCGTGTGGATCCATGATGTTTCTGCTTAGGTCATCTGCCAATTTGTTTTTCTTTCCTGGCAGGTATTGTGCTTGTAACTGAACCTGGTAAGACAGTGCTGTGTTCCACAAGGTCATTGCTTGCCTGCATAGAGGGTAGGAAGGTGTGCCCCCTTGCTTGTTTATGTACCACATAACTGTGGTATTGTCCGTCTTTATTATTAGTTGTCCTGGGTAGATCCTTGAAAGCTGTTAGGGCATTCTGTACTGCTAGCATTTCTTTTTGATTGATATGCAGATGCCTTTGATCTGTAGTCCATTTGCCCTGAATGCACTGTCCTGCCATGTGTGCTCCCCAGGCACAGTCTGAGGCATCTGTTGTTATAGTTTGCCTGGCTGTGGGTAAGGTGAAAGGCTGACCCTTGTTGAAGTGACATGCCTATGCCCACCATAGAAACTCCTGTTGAAGGCAGGGAATGAGTGGTATCATTGTTTCCAAGCTGTGGCTGTGCTGTGTCCATACGCTTTTCAGGTACCATTGTAATTTCCTCATATGCAGTTTTGCAAATGGTATTAGTAGTATGCAAGATGCCATGAATCCCAAGGCCTGCAGAATTTTTCTTGCAGGGAGTTGGGTCTTTGTTGCCATTAATTTGAAATATTGAGTCAGCTGTTGTTGCTTGTCTGGAGTGAGATAAGCCATCTGGGCCGTTGTATTTAAGCTGGCACCCTGGAATATTATGTTTTGTGAGGGCACTAGTTTTGATTTCATTTTGTTTACTGTGTACCCTAGGCAACTTAGAAGGTGTTTGACAAATACCAGATGTTTTAAAAGAATGTCCTTGCTTTCTGCTTGAATAAGGCAGTCGTCCAGGTATGGGCATATTTGAATTCCTCTGTCTGCAGTATGCAATTACTGGTGCCACGCATTTTGTGAAGACCTTGGGCACAGTAGATAAGCCAAAGGGCAGTGCAGAAAATTGATAATGCATTGTACCTGCAATGAAGCGGAGGTATCTTCTGCAATTTTGTCTGATAGGGACATGCAGGTATGCCTCCTTGAGGTCCAACGTTACTAGCCAAGCATTCTTGCCCAGCATGGGAAGAAGCTGCTGTAGTGTTAGCATCTTGAATTTTGGTACTTGCAGATAGGTGTTCAGAATTGAAAGATCCAGAATGGGTCTCCATGCTTTGTCTTTTCTGGGGACTAGAAAGTGCCTTGAGTAAAATCCTTGTCCTTGCTCCTGTTGTAGGTACCTGCTGAATGGCTCTCATGTCCATGAGAGCTGTAATTTGTTTTTGTGCCTCTGCCCATTGATTTGGTGGCAGGTTTGGCATTCCTTTTATCCTTGGCAAGGTATGAAAGTGGAATCTGTATCTTTGTGAGACAATGTTTAGGACCCTTTTGTCTTTTGTGATGATGTGCCAGTTGTCTACAAAAAATGCTAATTTTCCTCCCAAGGGAGCTGCCAGGAGAGATTTGCTTGGTAGTTTGAGGAATGAGTCATTGTGTTTGTCTTCTGCTAGCTTGGGGCCTGTCTTCTCCTCCTTTCTGGGTAGCAGTACCCCATTGGCGAGGTTTGTAAGGGCCTTGTGACTGACCTCTGTCCCTTGTGCGTCTGTATTTACCCCTCTGTGATCTGTCGGAAGCTGGAAAGGACCAGTTTTTTTGTTGGCCAATTTCTGCTGAAACGAGGGGGTTGTACCTGTAAGAAATCCTTGACCGTCTGCATAGACCTTGCCTTATCCTCCATTTTCTTTAAAACCTCTTCTGCTTTGACACCAAATAATACATCCTGCTGTAAAAGTGAATCCAATAATTTTGCTTTAACATGATCAGGTAGGGTTTGTTCTTTTAACCAAGCATGTCTACGTATGACAGACCCAGTAACAGCTGCTCTACAGGAAGCTTCCAATGAATCAAATCCACATTGTAAAGTATGTTTGCCCACCTGTTCAGCTGCATGCAACAGATCCTGCATTTCCTTGAATTCAGACTGTTCAGTATGTGTGGTCAGTTTTTGTTTTAATTGAGACATTAGGAATTGCTGATATTTCAGCATATGAAACTGACAATTTAATGCTCTCATAGCCAGAGTTACTGAGGTGTATATTTTCTTTCCCCATCTATCTAGGGCTCTGGAATCCCTTTCAGAGGGCACATGATTTTTAGCCATAGAAGCTTTAGCCCCCTTGGGACCCTGGGAAATTGTTTCTGGGTCAGCCACAGGGCTTTTATAAAGGAATTTGTGTGAGTCAGGTACTCTGTAGTATCTCTCTGGTTTGGCTAGAGCAGTAGAGAGTCTGGATTTAGACTAGACTCCAAGTAAACATCATTCACAATATTTAAAACTGGAGGGATAGCAAGTGGTCTGTGCTGGGGTAGTAAAAGGAACTCTCGGAGCCTTTTCTTAGAATCAGAGTAGTCCTGGTCTTCCCAGTGGAAATGTTCCCTCATGGTATGTAAAGTTTCCCCAAAGGAGTTGTCTTCAGGGGGGGATGCTGAGGGAATAGAATCTTCAGCATCAGAGTCCTCATAAGGGGGAAAAGTGTAATCCTGTTCCTCAGAAGAATCTGAGGAAATAGAAACCTGGTCAGAGGAAGCATAATCCTCCTCTTGTCTTGGTCTTTTATCTGGAGGGGGATGGGAACCCCTAATTAGGGTAATCAAATCCTCAGCCATCTTAAGCATCAGTTTCTTAGGCATGAGGCCTTGAACTGTAGACTGATGTACAGTCTTTTTTGGTTTTAAAGGAGTTTTAAGCATTAGCATAAGATTTAATGGTAAGTGTAGTCGGTCTGAAGACTCCTTCTGCAACCGAAGGCATTTCCACTGCACCGGGGTCTCCTTCTGCTCCAGTGTCGGAAAGGCCTAATGAAGATGGCTGCATCGGCCTAGTACACTCTGCTTGAGAATCTGCAGCTGTCTGGGGTTCCAATTCTGCGGTCATCAGGGGCTGCAAAGGTGCCTCACTGAAAACCAGAGAACCGGCGACAGGCCCAGCAGAGGCCTTGGAGTCTGGCTTGTTCCTAGGCTGCCTGTCCTTATCCTTGCGTTTTTTTATACATGCCAGTCGTCGGTTGCTCCAATGGCATGATATAATTAAATTTCCTACCAAAGTAATGTCGTGCGAAGTCAAAACGGCGTTTGATAGTTTGTTTATTAAAACTAGCACAAAACCGACAACCTGTGACATCGTGGTCTGGGTCCGGGCCTAGGCAAGGAATACAATAAGAATGGAAGTCCTTATGAGGTATGTGCTTCCCACAAGAAATGCAATTGTTAACTTTTTCTGACATCGGACTAAGGCAAGAAAAGGTTCCCCAATGGGGTACTTAGCTTTATTGAAAACTTCGGACTGAAATTCGAATCGAAAATCTCAGGTGTCGGCCGACCGGCACTTGCAAACTGCTTTTGCGTCGGGCACCGCACGGCAAGAAAGACTGGGGAAAATGGCGTCGGATGCCTCTTGTATACCCCTGGCACACTGACGTCAGGGAAGAGGCGACAGCAACCGACGCCGGACCAAGACTTTGGAACTCAGGCCGACTGTGGGACCGCCTGACGGCAGGATAACCCAAGTGTGATGACTGCAGCAGGGTAACACGAACATCCAGCTACTGAACCAGGAAATTACAGACCCAAGTCTTATATGTCAGACCATGGAAAGAATAGTCATGGACCTGATAAATTATGACATAGGAAGTCTCCAAACACTGTACCCAACCCAATTTGGCTTTCCCAAGGGCAGATCATGCCTACTACTGCTGGTGGATTTCTTTCAGAAAGTCACTAAGGTCATGGATGGTGGTAAAACAGTACATACTGCCTACCTTGACCTGGCTAGTCAATTAGCTAATGGACAGGATACATGTGGTTAAAGTGGGTGAATCCATATCCAGCAAGAGACCAGTTACTAGTGGTATGAAACAGGGCTCAGTGCTGGGACCACTCCTGTTCAGAATATACATATTTGAAGTCAAGGCTAATGAGGAAGGCCTCTGGATGACTGCAAATTGGAGGCAATCACTAAATCCCCCAATGATGTTGATATCTTCAGGAGGGTCTAGATCAGATAAATGATTGGTGCCAGAAAAAAG
Organism: Protopterus annectens; assembly: GCF_019279795.1. NCBI lineage: Eukaryota > Metazoa > Chordata > Ceratodontiformes > Protopteridae > Protopterus > Protopterus annectens. The sequence goes on along the minus strand of NC_056728.1, from coordinate 5,965,704 downwards.
ACTTAAAACTACATGCGAAAAATGTATCCTAACGTTTGGGAAGTCAAATACCCCTGCACATTACATCATCAATAGCACATCCCTAACAGGAGACTTAGAGGTGAGAGATCTAGGTACACAGATATATAGATAGCCTGAACTTTGACTACCATGTGTCCACAGTAATGAGGAAGTCCTTTCATGTGATACAACTTATAAAGGTATGGCATACAGATCCAAGGAAATTATAGTCCTGCTATACTCAGCCCTCATTAGATCAATAATCAAGTAAAATGCACCATTTAACATGTACTTGAGTAGGCATTTACAGCAGCTGCAGCAACCTCTGAGGTTCCTCACAAAGAAAACAAAGTGTAAACAATATGAACAACACAGACTAAAATCCCTATCCCTTTACAGTGTCTCCTACCGATTACTTAGGGGTGATCTATGCCTGACCTACAAGGCACTCACAAATTCAGCCCTGATGGAGCTGCTACATATCCACAAGTCAAACACGAGGGTCACCCGATCTAGGGATCTAAACTTAAGTTAGCAACTCAAATAAAATATATACTAGAAAGAGAGAGATGTGCATCTCGGAGATTGACCCTTCTTTGGAACAGGCTTCCTATTCACATTAAGGACAGCCCTTCCCTTGCCCTCTTCAATCTCAAATTCACACCTGAGGTAGTGCCTATATCCCTTATGGACAGGGGCAATCTGCAGGATACTCAATATACAGGAAAAAAATCCATGCCATCCTCTTGGTCTTGAGGCCATATACTGGGAAAAATTGGGTTAAATTGGCTAGGCTTATAAGGGCCTTTAATCTGTTAGCCTAGTACTCTCCTATGAATCTATGAACTATAAAAGCAGCCAACTATTAATGTTTTGAGCTACCATGTTTTACACTAAAATATAAACATAAATAATAGACAAAAGAAAAAGGTTTGTCAATTCATGTTACTATATTGATGAAAAGAATAAACCTACATGGCCAGTGCTATAGAAAAACCTAGAAATATTTCAAAACAAGAGTGAAATTATGGTAAATAAACAATATTTTTTCATGAGTGATACTGGCACAGTGAGGGATAAGTACAGGATGCTCTATACCTGCAGTGTGTTATGTGTTTATGTAATGCTGTATTCAGAAATGTCTAGGGGGAAAAAACAGGAATATGAGCAAACATCTCACAAAAGGCTCTAGGCAAGAAAATCTAAGTTCTTACAAGATAGAGATATCAAGCTCACAATGAAATGGAAGACAGATGAGAACAACACTGAAAAGGATTGTGTATGATTCACAAAATAAGCTATGACTACATATACAAACTAATTTGATTATAAACGGACATATTTGGTTAAGTATAATACATCTGGTAATCTGTACAAGGATATTTACAAAAAAGGTGGTATTTTAAATACCCAGGGAGGGGCTGGAAGATCATTTTTCAAATATATGCAAATTGTTGGTGGTGAAAAAGGAACTGTGAAACAAAGTTTAAGTATCATCATTTGTTCTTTCCTGGTCAAGTATCATCATTTCTTCTTTCCTGGTCAAGTATCATCATTTGTTCTTTTCTGGTCAAGTATCATCATTTGTTCTTTTCTGGTCAAGTATCATCATTTGTTCTTTTCTGGTTGATTCTTCCAACGATGTTACCATTATACTGAGCAAATGGACCCAAAAACAATAAATGATCCAGCGATCTACAGCCACTAGCCCCCCCCCCCCAAAGAATTCCAAGTTTTGTTTTAAGAGAGAGAACTTCGGGAGGGAGTTGTTAATGTTCTTGTATAGATTCACTTCATTTCAGATGGAAATGACGACAATGCTGTCAACTGGGAAACTGTGTTAAATCTAGAATGAATGCAATTATGCAAAACGCACATTATTTTTACATAATGCACTGAGAATATGCTGAAACTATACCACTCTGATGAATAGGCCCCCTTCTAAAAGTTTGACACCCATAACCTCAAGCCTTAAAATAGGAAAATAAAATGCAAATAGTAAGGTTAGCAAGTGTTTAAATTCACTGCAATAACATTAAAGCATTTCTGCAGGAAGGATTCAGCCCCCACAACTTCTAACAGAGGCTGCTGCCCCACTTCGTGTGTGTGTGTGTGTGTGTGTGTGTGTGTGTGTGTGTGTGTGTGTATGTGTATGCATATATATATATATATATATATATATATATATATATATATATATATATATATATACATGGGTCTACTTCATAAGATCGACAGACCATTTGATCGACATTCATTTGGTCAACAATCAGTATTCAAGGCAAAAACCTGGGAATTACCCCCCTCCCCAATGTTGTTCGACCCTGGAGTTGATATATATGTTTGGGGGATGGGCACAGCCCCCACATTGGTGTGGGGGGGGCAAAGCCCCCCCCACCTATTTTCCTTTAAAATGTGTAGTTTTTGTTGTATTTTCACCCCCCCCCTAACTAAATATATCAACTCCAGGGTCGCACAACATTGGGGAGGGGGGCAAATCCCTGTTAAGTGCCTTGAATACTGGTTGTCGACCAAAAGAATGTCTATCAAATGGTCTGTCAATCTTCTGAAGTAGACCCATAATATATATATATATATATATATATATATATATATATATATATATATATACATATATATAAGTAACTGAAAAAAACCAGCGAACTACAAAGGCACAAGACACTCGAGCAAGCACTGGAAACCAAGCGGAGCAGTTCCTCCTATATTGTCAACGCAGAACTTTAATAACAGTAAAAACAGCGTTTTCGCTACTACAAATGTCGTAGCTTCTTCAGAGAATAAAAAAGCAAACATTTTTTGGCGCCAATGTGACAGTTTTTAAATCAAAGGATCACTTATTCAATTAGTTAACAATAAAAAATGTATTCATTGAAAGGGTCCAGTAAATTAAGAGAATTAAGCAGGTTAAACAAACCACTTCCCTACTACATACCAATACATTTATAAAAGTGGTAATACATCCACACTGACATATACAAAAAGTTATAAATCAAGTCATTGTGATGATGATACTGTTGTGACTGCAGAGTAAAAACAACCTTGCCTAAATGAGGTGTAATAAGTGTAAAATAAGTGTAAAATAAAACGGAAAATATTATAAAACTATTAGCATGCCAAATCATGTCATTATACCACTATACCTCCTTAAAAAAAAAAGTCTATGCTCAAAAGTTAAATGGAAACTCAATATAAAATTATTGTGAACTAAAATAAGTAGCAGAAATAAAGTGATCAGCATACTAGAAGTATACTACCGTTATGATATCATTAAAAACACAGCTTAGAAAGTTACACAAGTATTGTCAATACTTGTGAATGCAGGATTGTGAACAACATTATCCTTATATAAAGAAATATATATGAAGAAATACTCAGAAGTATTATGATAGGTCAAAGTGGGACAAAATTGAAAATAGAAAAAGCCCACAAAATAATCAGCATAGAGGAAGTTCTACTAAGAGTGCCATTAGTATTAATAACTAAGTTGGAAAGACAAGTAAAACTATCTTAAATAACTTTTAAGTTTAAGGAGACATGAAATGTTGCAGTGTTCATTGAGACCAGGGAAGTGGAAGGCATCCAACTTAATCTGCCATTCAAGTTCCCTGGTTTCAAGAAGAATTGATAATAGGGCCACCTCTTACATTGTGTGGAATATGGTCAATGGCTATGAAGTGGAACTTATGTCCACTATGTTGTTCGACATGTTTAGCCAAAGCATTGTCAACCTTCCGTTTCTTGATGGCGTACATATGTTGGTAGATTCTTTCTTTAAATTTACGATCAGTCTTTCCAACATAGAAAACATGAAAAATTGGGGGACAGACCTCTCATTTACAGGAGAGGCCTTAACTTGAAAGTTTTGTTGGAAAAACATCACAATGAAGATACATTTTCCAGACAAAAAGGTACATTTATGTGCGGGCACTGTAATTGGTGTAGTTGTTTAAGAACAGGTAACTCTTTCCAACTAAATGGTAGAAAATATAGGATTCACCATAAAATCAGTTGTGATAGCAAGTCCATTGTCTACTTAACTACTTGTGACAGCTGTTTGGCGTTCTATGTTGGAGTACCACCACCGCAGTCCTTTGAAATGTGGTCTCGTTTTTTATATCACAAAAACCTGGCATTTTAACAGAGGTGTGTACACTTTTTACATCCACTGTATATATATATGGCTATGTCACTATTTCTAGTCAGCAAAAAACTGTACGTGGTGTAGGTGAGGAGACAGGGTACAATGAAGTAATTAGGGTGACAATGAAAAGATTGGACAGAGTATCTTGAGAGAGAAAGTAAGGTGATATTTGTGATAAGTTTATAGGTGAGATAAGATAGACATATCAACTATATTTATATACAATTATATAATATTAATATTATATACAATTATATAATATTAATACAATAATAATTATAATACAAGATTATAATATCTTAATTATATATTTATTTCTGATATATTAGCTGAACTGGTTGGTTAAAAGGGATACAGAAAGAAATGGTTGACAGGTACCCTTTAAGGAGAATGAAAGGTCTTGTTTAAAGAGCTGTAAGAAGCATTTTAGCATCCAAAGGCTAGGCATGAGGTGAAAAGTACTACCTTATTCTCTCACGAATGTGCCAATCTTTTCCATCTGGAGAAATACAACCGTCTGGTGTTAGGTTTTTCTAAGGATAAGAACATATCATCTTCTTCTTTTGGCTTGTCCTGGTTAGGGGTCACCACAGCGGATCACCTGTCCACTCATGACTGGCAGTAGAGTTTTACGGTGTCGAGTTGCCAGCCCGGTGCCCAGCCTTCCATGGAAGGCACACACATGCACAGACTCACACCTAGGGCCAATTTAGAGTGTCCAATCCACCTACAGCATGTCTTTGGGATGTGGGAGGAAACTGGAGCACCCGGAGGAAACCCATGCGACCACAGGCAGAGGGGCAAAATGGCAGTGTGAAACTTTTCCTTTTAGGAAAAATAAAAAAAAGTTGCCTTGTTTTAGAACCTTTCAAATCAGTGTACATAGATAAAAGATAGCCCTATCAGACATTGAGAGCCAAATGGCATTTTTTTACTAGTTTGCAATGATGAAATAAGGGATCTGTTAGGAGTATGAATCTACAAATCTTGTTTTCTGTAACATATACTGTATTGGTATTTTTAAAAGCAAAATTCCAGCTTAGGAAATAAAAAAAAAAATGCAATACATAAGTGGGCTTTCGGGGACAGATGTGAGCTTACAAAAAGTTTAACCTGTGCTAGGTTTTTGATAGAGAATCTGTCTGTGTTGTGAAAAAAGAGCTGGGTCAAGAATAAGGTCTGGGTATCTCTGCTCAGCAGCATTTAGAATAGCGTTTTCACTAAGATTAGTAAGGTGAATAGGAACAATGCTGTGTAATTTTTAGGAGTTGAGAAAATTATGAAATTTTTTGTGCAATTAACTAGAAGCTTGTTGGAGAGGGACCAGCTGCATAGTTGAGAGAAACCTTGCACCTTGCTTTCAAGTTACTATGGTTACTGCTGAACTGCAAGAGAAGTATGTCATTAAAATAAATTACCAGAATGAAATTTGAAGTTTCAATGGGAAGGTCATTGACAGGGTGAAAACAGAAAAGGTCCAAGCACTGAACTCTGTGGAACTCTAGTGTTGAGCACTCCAAGGAAGGATAAAGAGATATCATTGCAAATGTGAAAGATTCTGTTATGTAGATAACTCTGAAACCAGTGAATTGTGTTATCCTCAGAGTTTAACATCTTTTTTTTTTTTTTTTTTTTTTTTTTTGAGAAGAATGTCCTGTTTGGTCATTTTAAAGCTGTAGTCATATCTGCATAAATAGGCCTGTAAAGACCTGGCATTCATTCAGGCTGTTATGGTATCAGTGGCAGTTGAACAGGCTACGGAAGTACTAAAAGCATTACAAAACCCATGTTATACATAACATAGCAAACCATAGCTGTTAATAAATTGTCTGTACAGCAGCTTTTCGAATATTTTACTAAGTGGCACATATCAGAAATGGGTCGATAAACCTTCATTTCCTTGCCTTTTTGCAAAGCCAGAATTTGCCTGATGATGCAAAGGTCGAGACAGAGAGAAAAGGACCAAACTAGAGAACACAACTCTCAGGGGACCACAGTCCAGCACCCTGCATTCATCAGTAAACTTCAACCTTCACTGCTGGGCACAGAACCTTGCATCCTCCCCTTCTTCACCTTCTGACTTATGGCAGGGAGGGATTTCTCTCTTCAGAAAAGCATCAGTTTCAGTTAACATCACACAAAATGGATAAAGAAGGTTGTAGACAATGACATACACCATAGTTTAGTCATCTTACACTTTTTTTATGCTAAACCAAAGAACAAGCCAAAACATACATTGCACATGATAAAGTAACTGCTGAACCACAAAGGATCCTCTGTGTAACCAGCTAAAGACTGCTTCTGGTCCTAGACAAAGGAGGCTAATGGGTGTCCATTCTTAAGTTGTCAGGTTTAAAAAACATATCTGCTATTCTAAAATGTTCAAGTTACTCACCTTACAGGCTATATTTCCCCTAAAGATGAAGGGCATCATCATCATCTCTAACATGAAGGGCATCTACTTAGACTTACTACTTCACAGACCTTGCTGACAGTTTCTCAGATTCAAACTGGGGAAACTCCCACCATTAGTTTACCATCTTACCTTTTCACCTTTTATTGCATCCAGAGTCTTCATTAGCTGTATAACTTTCCAACACCTGAGACTGAAGGAAATTCAGTTCCACTGTTATCTTGGATGATGCTTGATACAGGCTTGTTCTGCAGATGAATTTCAGACCCTATCTATGCACTGTACAAGTGAGTGCATATAACTCAAGTCTTGCTAGTCCATGTTTCTAGGTAACCTACTATGCATGCAGTCCAGAACTATTAAGGAGTCTTGCCCAAATTCAAAATTGCCTTCAAAACAGTGTATGATTAAATGACTTGCTAATGGTTAAACAGTAGGCAAATAAATGCTGAGGGAATCGAAGCCTGTACCAGAGAAAGAAGATTGTTAACAGCAGTGAATAGAAGGACAGAGGTGCTAGACGTTCAAATCCACTGAACAAAAGAGCAAGCACATCACCTTGAAAGGAGAGGAACACAATCCACTACTTGATGCAACATTTTCAGTCAGGATTGAAAGCAGGAAAATAATAAATTACCAGACACTGTACAACAGTTATGTTACATATCAGCAAGTGGGTGGTGGGGAGATCCATTTGTATTTCCTGTGCAGATTGACCATGACTATCTGGGATCTGGCAATTAGTCTTGACTTACAGCTCTAGTCTGCATACCATTCAATACAACTCTATAACAGACAACTCGAGCAGGACAGAGACACTGAGAAGGACTGTCCTTCTGGATATTCTAAAGAAGGGGAATGGCCCTGTTTGGATCCCAAGTGAATCATCAAATACCAAAGTTCTTTTCTAGAATACCATGTACAGGAAGCCTAGCTACAAAGGTATGCTCAGTCAAGGTATCATGTGTGCTGTCCTTTGGAGCTTCCTCATTCCTTGGGTGCTACTGACAGTAAGAAAACAGCAACAACAAAACTTGTCTGCATGGCTCAAAACTGATTTGAGATATTTCCTCCCTGTTTAAAGCAGATGACAGTGGACCAGACAGTGACATTTCCTATCCACTGCAAGGTGGGTCATTAGTGCACCTCTTCCTCAAAGGTTTCCAGCTCATGGCCTGGAAGATACTGGATCCAGTTTCCCATTACTATTCACTCTCTGTATTTGTCCTACCTAAGTTTCACACTGTCATTTACTCTCTCTAGATGTTATTATTAAATTAAAAGAAATGTATTATGGGCAAAATGACTGATGGAAAAAGATCGCACATGTGAGAAAACTTAAAAGAGCAGCTCTAGGCAGATTAATTAGTGAAGATAAAGATATTAATAAACCTAGTGAAGAGTCTATTTTTTCCATAACAGATAGTGGAAAAGAATGTTATTCTGAACTACTACTACTACTACTTTTGGCTTTTCCCGGTTAGGGGTCATCACAGCAGATCACCTGTAGCTCATGATTGGCAGTGGAGTTTTACGGTGTCAAGTTGCCAGCCCAGTGCCCAACCTTCCACGGAAGGCAGGAAGACACACACACACACGCACACACTCATGCCTAGGGCCAATTTAGAGTGTCCAATCCACCTACAGCATGTCTTTGGGATGGGGGAGGAAACCGGAGCACCCAGAGGAAACCCAAGCGACCACAGGGAGGACTTGCAGACTCCGCACAGAAGGCACTAGTAATTGGAAACTTGTAGGTAAAATGCACTGCTAGTCATATAACATCACTGAATAAATAGTATTATTACAGTTTCCATTTTACCAGGGTTGAAGTGAATTATTTAGATTCATTACCAAGATTAACCAGAGTTAAACTGACCTATAACAAATTTATTTAGAATACATTTATTTTTCAGGGAGATACTAAAGATTTAAGGTATATACCATTAAAAAATTATGAAAATGCAATTCTTGATATAACTGAGTTTTCTGAAACTTTAAATTTAGAGTTTGTATTACTTGAAATCCATTCTAGCTTGCATTGGTCAGATTAGCAGTGGTTGAGGGCAAAATTATTTAATAATTGGCTAAAACGATTTTGTTTTGTCTACAATATTAAATTAATAAATATTTGGAAAAAACTATGGCTATGATTTAAAAAGGTTTTCAGGGGACGGGGTTCACCTTAATTACTATGATTTAAACTTCTATCAGGCTTATTTAGGAATTTTGCTGAAATGTTTCTAGGAACCTCACTAGTAGATCCATTTGTGCAACAGAAACAGACAATTTAATATATCTTTAAAATGTTTCTATTGTAATACCCAAAGTCTTGGGAACAAAGGAAGTGGGTTAAAATTTAATGCACTGTGAGGGATGCAAGTTTATTGCTGTTGCTAACACATGGAACTCATCTGATTTACAAATACCAGGATATAACAAATTTGAATGCTTACAAATAAGCAAGAGAGGTGTGTAAGCATACCTTTATGGGCTAGAAATTCAACTTCTCATAAACTTAAGACTACTGCTGAGCTGAAGGGTGTAATAGCCCAAGTTTATGGAATATTGTTCTATGATCCTATGACACTGATATTTTATCATACACCTACAATGGATTTAGATACTCACTATAAATGTCTACATTAAATATGAATTTAGATTACAGAAATCTGGTACTGATAGGTGACTTTAATTATTTAACAGCTGATTGGCAAAGTAAATGAAAGAAAAAATAAGTTATGAAACAGAATTTAAGATTTTCAAGTGCAACATTACACAATTGATTTTGGAACTCACTCTAGGTAGTAATATCCTAGACTTAAGTACAGGCAGTCGGATTTTAATTGAAAAATTCAAATTTCTCCTCCTCTAAGATTTTTCAGAGCATTTGTCCTTCTCATTTCAAATAGTTGGTCTGGGTAAACTAGTGTATGGATAAAACATCATAATTATATGTATAACTGATGATTATCACTTAAAGAACAACTTGCTATCTTTGGATTGGATCGAGATGGCCAAATCAGTTAGTGGTGGTTATGATAATATAGAATATCTCAAGTTAAAACAAAAGCACAGAATCCGAAACGAGTTTGAGGTTTTCCACTGGTTTAATTTTATACTGTCATGAACTAAATAAAAACAAATAAAACAAGAAGAACGCAGAATACAAATACAAATCCTCGTTAAGCGCTTTTCGTGCAGATCGTATCCGGATTTCTTCAGACAAATAACCCACTCTAGAACCAAGTTTAAATAACCTCTTATCCATACACTAACCAATCAGGACTCAACGCACACCTTTAAAACAACTTAAAGTTGTATATTTAAATGATAGTTATATTAAATTACAGTTAGAAAAGAGTGAGCTAAGCTGGCAACTGTGTTTACGAGCATGCATGGAGGCAGGATTGAATGAAACATGCTCAATAGCTTGTGTACTGAAACTAAGGAGCCTATTAAGGTAGAAAAGTCCCAGTTTTGATGATAAGGTCTGTTTCATTTATTGGTGACGTCGGTTTATCGACAGCCTTGACTAACATAGAAATGGTCAGGTACGGTCATTAGAAGTCCCCTTTATTAATTTCTTGATTTTCCAGTTGAATAAAGAATTGTAAGCAATGACAGAGAAAAGTACCAGTTTTGATAATGAGGTATTGTATTCTGTCTTAATCACTGGTGACGTTGGTTTATACATAAACCTTGACTAATATAGAAATGGTTAGGTACGGTATTAGAAGTCCCATTTACTAACTTCCTGACTTTTCAGTTAAACAGAGGATCATAAGTAATGACAGTCAGGATAATATGAGTAATATAAATAACATCACTGAGTTTAACTATTGGGTGACCTTATGTACATTTACTACACATTTGGAAGAGACACCCTAATATCTTACTGTATTCGAATGACTGATTACACATATTAACATAAAAACTAGCCCATTTTTTGTTAAGTCGCTACACAGTAAAGCGAAAATGGGCTGGTAAACATAGGTTTGTTTGTTTAATATGGCTTGTGTACGTTTAAGAAGCTTGTTTTAGTATAAGGCTTAGTTTTAGGATTAGTAATCGATTATTTTTAAAAAAGAACTGACATAACTTTTTTTAAAGAAAAAAGCAATACAACTCTAAGTTGTTTGAAAGGTGTGCGTTGAGTCCTGATTGGTTAGTGTATGGATAAGAGGTTATTTAAACTTGGTTCTAGAGTGGGTTATTTGTCTGAAGAAGTCCGGATACGATCCGGACAAAAAGCGCTCAACGAGGATTTGTATTTGTATTCTGCGTTCTTCTTGTTTTATTTGTTTTTATTTAGTTCATGACAGTATAAAATTAAACCGGTGGAAAACCTCAAACTCGTCTGGGATTCTGTGCTTTTGTTTAAACTTAAATATAGAATATCTATTGTATAACAGTGTAGTTGGGACAACTTGCAATAGAACAGAAAATTCTAAAAATGAATTCCAATTACTGGAATTAATTTGAACAGATTATATAATAGGAAAAAAAGAGGACTTCTTGTGTTTACAGGAAATTTCCAAACAAGTTTAATAGTAAGAAACTATCATCAAGTACAAGAAATGATGAAAAATTGTTGGCAAATTATCATACAAATATAAAAACAATTATAAATATATTAATTCCTTTAGGAATGAAACAGATCACATCAATTCTATTTCTGTAGGTGGGTCAGTAATTAGTGATCATGAACTGACTGCTAATAAACAACGAATACTTGACTTGTTTTGTCATTGATGCAAGGGATTATTCGTAATTCATCTTAGAAAGAACTGACTGTATGACAAAATGTCCTAATATTACTGAAGACAAGTTATTAAGAGCTTTAAATAAAATTACATTTGATATATCCAGTGGAACGTATTGTATTCTTGAATTTTGCTGGTTAATATAATAGATCATTAAGTGAATATATTAATTAGAACATTTAATTTTATGACCTATAATGGATAAGTACCAAGCTCTTGGAAGGAGTCATTAATTACTCCAATTTTTAAATCTGGAGAGCCAAGATGTATCTTAGTGTAGTGTAGAAATGTAACTGTTGTTTTTCTGAGAACTTTCTAAAATTCATTTCTTAATATAAATTTACTGTGATGGAGCTTTTCTCCCCGGGCCTCCTCTGAAAAAGTGCCAGTTGGACTTTCCCAGTCAACAAAAACAAACAAATAAAACAGTACAAAATTACTGTCCAGGACGTCTAATAGCAATATTACACAAATGCTTTGAGAGACGTATTAGTGAAATCATATGTAAAGAAAAGAATTCTGCATTGTTTGATATTTTTGAACGTGTTTTTGACAGGCTTTTCTGTACTCACTAATTTTAAAGCTTTTATGATTAGAACTTTATGGCTATGGAGAAAGAAAATAGCACAGATGCAATCTGTTTGGATTTAGCCAAAGCTTTTGACTTACTATTATTCCATACTAATGATTTGGCATTGGAACAATATGAGGTTAATCAATACTTATGTAGGTGGATTGATTATTGCCTCAGAGGCAGACCAAAAGAGTAGGGCTTCAAGGGAAAAAATCAAATCCAGCACTGATGAGATCAGCTGTTCCTCATGGACATGTTCTTGGGTCACTGTTATTTAATGTTGTTTTTGCCTCCTTTCCACATATGATCACTTTTTTTGGTTAAGTAAATCAACTATTGTAAAACCTGGCTTTTTTTGCTAATAATGAAGATGATTTCACTAATATTAATAGGTATTTACTATGCTTATTTAAGTGGGCTAGTACAGCTGGTCTCATTATGAGATAGAAAGTGTAATGTGTATTTTGGTTAACAAAAATTAAATAGATCTATTACACTGTCTACATTTGATTTATTACAGGTTAGTGAAAATAATCTTGGAATACAGACCAATTCTATTTTTTGTTCTGAAAACCATATTTGAACCATCTGTAATAAGACAGATAAAGTTTGATTCTCAAAATCTTTCCAACAAGAGAGGTTATGAACTCAGCTAGTTTACTTAATATATATATTACACAATTCTGGAATACAAGTCAGTGTTCTGTACTCTTAGCTTAATTGTGCAGAATCAGCACAACGTACATTTACAAAAATATCTGATATTAAGCATTTATGCTAAAACGACAAAGGTATTTCAGTGGGTCTTTACATCTTTCAATACAGATATATCAGGGGTCAACTTTATTATTAGCATACAAGGTGATACAATTATGGAATAAATTACCTGAATATATCAGAGGTATGAACAGTCTAGTAAAAATTTAAGAAGGCTTTGGATGACTGAGCTGGAGCTATGCTGTTTGATCCAACAATTACTGACACAGTGTTCCTTGAGAGCCATAACGCTTGAACACCAGCTTATGAATTTATGACCCATCTGCCTACAGAAGTAAAAATGTAATAATCTTTTAAGAATTTTAAAAAAGCCCTTAAGGAGTATCTCCTAACTAAATCCTCATCCAACTGCCATCATGGTAATGGGTAATGGTTAATGCCTACAGCATTTGCCTTCAGTACAATGGCTAAACATTTGCTCTGTTATCCTTTCTTATGCTACTCATGCTCTATAAAATTTCAAACTATTGCACAGTTCTCATTGTAGTCACACATATCATTTTACTTTCTTATTAGTTAGCATTTTTGTAAATTATCTCTTCATTGTAAAATGAATGCATAGTGAGCCTTGGCTGTGTCTGAAAAAGGTTAACAGACCAGTTCACCCACTTGGTCAACAAACAGTAATAAATAAACAAAAGTCTTTGTGGCAGCAGTAGTACAATACACACCCATAACGTCATAACCACATTTTATCAAATGCTTAATCAGCCTTGTCAGCAGTCTTGGATAAACTTAGCAATCTTTTCTTTCACAGAAAGATCTACAATGCCCATAGACAGCTCCTGAATATGTCAAGAGGATCTCCTCTGGCACTGCACCATACGAGTTTGGTAGCTTACAGTAGCATTTACTCACCGTGGCCAAAATATGCACTTTTTCCAACAAAAACATGTGAAGGATTCTGCTCTCCTTAAAGTTCTGGAATGGACTAAAACTTGCTACTACCATGAACCCTCTATCTGCTATCATGAAAATAAGAGCTGGATCCGCTACATTTTTTTTTACATCCTGAGACTGGTCATGAACTGGGAAGTATCTGTTTGGCTTTTAAGGGGGGCAGGAATTGTGAATCAAGTTCCAGTGATGCATTATTAAAAACATCTTTAAAGTTTCTGGTTACTAAGGGCAATGGGCAAGTGTTTTGACAGTTCCACGTCTAGCAGATCAAAGTACCTTTTCTTGACAGCAGGCAACTCCCTTACCCCCCCCCCCAAAAAAAAACAAAACACACATCACATACAAACACAATGTTCCTAAGTGAAATTAAAGGCATTTTCAAAGATGGTAGCCTCTCTTGGGCAACAGTGTGTGTGCGCTAAGTTCACGTCATAGGAGGTAGATTCATATAATACAGGACAGGTCTCCCTCAGTGCAGTATGAGCGACATTAATCTACATGTTAATGTGGACATTTTCCCTTTCTTTACCCTCCCAGCCCCAAAGTGAAATGTTTAGCAATGAGTGCAGAAGCACTGCGAGCTCTTCCTCTGTGATTTATATATAATCAGCAATGGACTGCAGTCTCCTGGGTACCCAATATAAATGGCATCCAATCAGTCAATGCCCAAGCCTTAGATGTTTGATCACCTGGTGGGTTTTAACCAAATAAAAACAAGGTAGGTAGTCTTTCATTATCCCATGGACCAATGACCTACATTCAACCACCCTATCACAAATATCTGCAACTGTGCTTAGACTGGAGAGTACAACTGAGTGGAGTTTTCTCAAGGTCTGCCACATCCTGTTGGTCACCCATTGCTAACTTGTGGGAGCTGGTATCTGGTTGAGGAACAGTCTCACCTCACTCGATGTCTAGAGCTAAAAGGACTATAATCCCACTGCCCCCCCCCCCCCGCTATTCATCTCTTTGGAAAAGGTAAGGATTTTGGATGGAGCAGTATTTGAAGATAAGAATCTCCTAGACTCCTTGCAGTCACAGCGGATGAAGGCCTGGGTTAGATACCTATCCAAATAACTGAAAGCTTGGTCACCTCTCCTGGACTGGCAATATAAGCTAGCTCTGAAACCAGTTGTCAAGAATTCCATGTTCTTATGCTACCTATGAGACTCTTCACACTTTGTTTCCAGGTTAGAGACTAGCTCCAGAAAAAGGTTCTTCCAATGAAGGCATTCCATGGGCTAAGGCTAAGATTTTTGCAAGTATTGTACATAAACCCTAAAGTTCCTACCTTACTTTAAAAAAAAGTTTATTTATTAAATATAATACAACAGTCATAATTCTCAACATCAAGACCTTTTCCTAGAGATATCTCATACTGTTGATGGTGGACCTTAGAGGGAATTGGTCTCTCATAAGAACATCTGCTGTCAACCTTTCCAAGCAAGGTCATCGGCAATAAGAGAAAATAAAATGATCTATACAAGCAGTTGTAAAAACACTTAACAGACACAGCACTGATACTATACTAACAAATGACAAAAGAAGTACTTAGCTTGTCAAATTAGCCAAGGAAGTAGCCAAGTAATGGTGAAACCATACATGTGACTGTTCACTTGAGCAGAAAAAGATGAACTGAAGAGAATTTCAGTTATGCTCCTTACTGCTGAATTTTATCTTCCATGTTGAGGCCTTTACAAAAACTTTGAACAGTCTAATGCTCTTTAGTTTTGACAGGAAGACTGACTTCTGTCTTGGCTTATAGCATATTCACATTGTGAATGTAATGCGGCAATACTCCTTATGATGAAAATTACATGTTACTTAAAGAAACCCTTTATACTGAATAAATTCCACAGCTACGACCTCTATTATTAGCATGTCGTAATGGATAACAATACAGAATGGTCTTTATAAAAAAGAAAACATATACTTTACATTTCGTTAATGGAAAACTTTATACTGACCATGATTAAAGATGAAAACTGGGCTCCATAACATCACTAAAAATGAAGATTTTATGAGTGCAAATGCATTTCTTTAGTCATAATAATGCATACATGCTCTACAATATTATATGTAAAATTTCAAAGGCTGTTGAATTTTGTTTTGATGCTCCCATCCCCAACAGGCTGATATATCCATTTTAGAACAATTAATATACAAATCCAATTTGCCTTCATTATCAGCTGCCATCATTAAACGGATACTGGCCAAATCTTCACCTTTTGGTACAAGCAGTGCATCTTTCCTCCCATTGAATTGGGCCACAAGAGTAATGGAAACAACACAATAAATAAAAATACATGACTTAAAAGCCTTCCCAGTACTTTGAAACTTGAACTGCATTTCTGACAATATACAGTGAATTCTGAATCTCACCTTAAGCTTTACAGCCATTTCTGTGCCTCCCACACTTCTGCTATGTAGCTCTAAGACTAGTGTACCTCAAAGTAAGAGACGATAGACATAAGACAGCAATTTCAGAATTACCATATATTCCCCCATTCACATTAAATTCTTGTTGTTCTAAGCATTGCAACTGTAGTTCTCGAACTTTCTACTGGCAGCCGTACACTGCCTCCTACAGCTGTTCAGCAGATTGTGGAAAGCTACATTACTGCACATGTTTGGCAGGTTGATTTTAATGCAGAGCTACAAATGTAGGTTCCACTGTTTACATCATTTCAGCGTCTAATCAAACTGGGCTCTGTATCAGAATGTTAACATGTTCTAAAGATTCATAACCTTGTTTTAATGGCTTGAATAATCTCATTCTTACATTTTTTCATTCTGTTAGCAATGATCTCCCAACATTACTGTACAGCACAAACACAGCCTTATCCTTCACCAATACTATCCACCACTTTATGAACAATGGACAACTAGTCTCTGCAATTTTCCTGGACATGTCAAAAGCCTTTGACACCATTTCCCACCAACTACTACTAAATAAACCCACTACATACAATCTCAGTCCAGCATCTCTGTCATGGTTTCTCAGTTATCTATCAAACCATCAAGAGGCTACTAAATGGGAGAACGAACTCTCCCACTACTGCCAATATACACTGGTTAACCCCAAGGTTCTATACTAGGCCCCCTTCTTTTCATCATATTTACTAAAGACTTTCGACTTTTCCTTTTAGGGGCACCACAGCGGAACTCTGGTCCGCTCACGTTTGGCAGTGGATTTTTACAGTGCTGAGTTGCCAGCCCGGCGCGCCCAACCTTCAATGAAGGCACGCCCATTCACGCTCACACCTACCTGCATGTCTTTAATGTCACTCGACTGCAAGGAGGACATGCAGACTCCACACAGAAGGTGCTCCAGCTGAGAATTGAATGGGAGAACCTCTTGCTGTGAGGCGACAACACTAACCACTGCACCACCGTGGCATCTTTTTTCATCATATTTACTAATAACCTTAATACAGCAATCAATCATCCAATACACAGATGATACATCTCTTACCTGCTCCACCCTTCCCCAAAAAAAACTACAAGAAAAAATGCAAAAAGCTTTCCAAGAAATTTAAATGTTCCTGTCAACCCACCAACTCATTCTAAACCCAAACAAGACTAAATTAATAATCTTTACAAACAAAACTACCAAGTCCAACTACCCACCCCTCTCTATTCACTCCTCAAACAGTATCAAAATAGAACCTACTAACCAGGCCAAACTCCTAGGTATTACAATAGATGACCATCTCAAATTTGATTTTCACATTTCCCAAATTATAAAAAAAGTCAATTCTAAACTCAGTGCTCTTTACAGAGTCAAACCTTACCCAACACCCCAGGCCAGGCTAGCCACAGCTAGATCACAACTTCTCTCTACACTTCTCTACTGTTCTCACATATTCACCAACTTAGGCAAGGCCGACTTGCATAACCTTGAATCCTGCTACAACAAAATCACAACGTTTGCCACTGATCATCCCCATAAAGCCCATCATTGTTCCGCTCTTCTACAATTTAACTGTCTAGAACTTCCAAACCTGCTAACCTTAAACCAACTTACCCTTGCCCACAAAATCAGTCATAACCCTCATAGCTGCCCTACAATTTCAACCCTTCTCCAACTACAGGTACACTTGCAGGTCCCTTAGGTCTTCCAACAAACAGGCCACTGCTCAAAATAACACAATCACATAACTACCATGGTGAATCCCTCTACTCAAACAAAATAGCCAAGCCATGGAATGCCCCTCCTCCATGCATACAATGCACCCCCTGCTACTCTTCATTTAAAACAAAAATAAAAGAATATCCTAAAAGCAACTGGCTATGCCCATGTAGCCCCCCTGGATAACTCCTCTCTCCTACTAATTTCCTCTCCTATGCTCATTTCATCTTTTCAGCTCAATTGCTATTTTTCATTTTTGTTATTCAGTGTTACAACTGATCGTTTCCTCACTGCTTATTGCACTGTAAATTTTCAGTATTCCAAAATTTCAATGTCGTAACATTCTAAATCACTTTGTACACATGCCTTGTCAGTTAGGTCTTCTCATTGCCTGTTTCAGTCTTTCTGTTTGTTTACTTAGTTATCTGTCTGGTTTACATTTCTAATTTTGTAGCTATAATGTAAGAATATTACCTAGTCTTTTGTTTACTGCACATAATTTGTATTGTATTTTTTATTATTTCTGATTTAAGTTCTGTATTTTTATCTGTCTTGTTTTTTTCAGGATCTTTTCTCCCCGGGTCTCCGCTGAAAACGGGCTACCAGCCCAGTTGGACACTACTCGGTAAACAAATATAAAATAAATCTCCATTTCCTGTCTGAAGATTTAATTCTTAAAATCTACATCAGCTTTAACAAGATAAGAATGTTACAAAGACTTATGACAAGCATGCCTAGGTCAGCTTAAAAGATCTTGTTTAAAATTGGCTTAAAAAATTCTAGACCTTTTTCC
>NC_056728.1:5787343-5921378 GCF_019279795.1 Protopterus annectens | reverse complement strand
AAAATTGCCAAAGATTCTAAGGACAACCACAAGGCATTCTACAGTTACGTCAAGAATCTAAATGGTAATGCTCAGATCTGCTCTGAGCTAAAACAGAATGGCACTAAATATAATGATTCCAAGGATATTGCCAATATCCTGGCATATCGATTCAGTGCCAACTTCACCCCTCTCTCACCCCTTACAGGCCCATCTCAACACCAAAAGATTGCCAAATACTGGCAATCACGACCACACAGGTAAAAAACAAACTCTCCAAAGCTAAGAATACACATCCATGGGACCAGACGACATCCTGGGCTGTGTCCTACATGAATTACAAAATGAACTGGCACCTCACCTAAATGTCATGTTTAATCATAGCCTCACCTCAGGCTTCTTGCCCAATGAGTGGCACACAGCTACAGTTATCCTACTCCACAAGGGGGGATTCACCTTGGACCCCGGGAACTATCATCCCATCAGCCTGACGAGCCTAATCTGCAAAGCCATGGAACTTATAAACAAAGACATTGGTAACCTTCAAACACTGGACGCCACCCAGTTTGGTTTTGTGAAGGGTCGATCTGGTCTTCTCAACCTGACTTGACTTCTTCCAATCAGTCTCCAGAGCCGTGGATGAGGGTAAGATGGTCCATACAGCCTACCTGGATCTAGCAAAGGCCTTCGACACCATCCCCCACTCTGGAATCATAGACAAACTTACTAAGCTGGGAATTAATCTCTATGTCACTCGATGGGTCGCAAACTGGCTTACTGACAGAACCCACACTGTAAAAGTAGCCAACTCCAAATCCAGCTCCAGACAAGTGGAGTACCACAGGGTTCAGTCCTGGCACTGCTCTTGTTTAGCATCTACTTCTCTGAAATACAGGCCAACCCCAAGGAACTCTGGCTAATAAAAGTTTGCAAATGACTGCAAACTGGGAACCATTATTGAATCTCCAAGTGACGTGGCTATTCTAAAAAAGGGCCTTACAGAGACAGATGCTTGGTGCCAGAGCCATGGGCTCAAGCTCAATGCCAAGTAATGTATAGTTATCCCCTTTGGGAAAAAACATGTACCCATGAATTACCACATAAATGGCAGTACACTAAACACTGAAAGTGTGATAAGGACTTAGGGACACAGGTGGACAGTGGCCTCACCTTCGATAACCACATTGCCACAACAGTCAGGAAATCCTTCTATGTGGCATATCTCATCACTAAGTGCTTTTCATCCAGAAAAAAAGGAGGTCATTGTCCCACTGCACTCATCCCTTATTAGACCCATTACAGAGTACAACGCCCCGTTTGGTATGTACCTCACAAGACACCTGGAAAGGCTGCAGAAATACCTCACTAAAAGAATCACAGGCCTAAAGCAGATGCCTTATGCTGACTGTCTAAAAAAAACTCCAGCTATACTCTGTCACATATCGTCTACTCGGAGGCGATCTCTGCTTAACATACAAGGCCATGTCAAACCCAGAGCTGTTGGGCATTCTACACTTAAAGAAATCCCAGTCCCTCAGAGCCATGCACTGCAGGGATCTAAACCTTCTCATCACAATGAACAAAACATGCTGGAGGGATAGGTTCCTGTCCTAAACCTGATCATCACAATGAACAAAACATGCTGGAGGGATAGGTTCCTGTCTCAGAGACTCCCCACACTCTGGAATAGACTGCCCATACATGTCAAACAGAGCACCTCTTTGGCCCTTTTCAAAATGAACTTTGACAACTGGATGGAAGATAGGAAATTCACCCCAGGGATCACGTCAGAAGCCCTGCTAGACAGGAGACCAGGGAAGTAAATGTCCTAGGTAGAAATAGCCGGGAAACTGTTACAGCTAGGCTTGTAGAGGCCCTAGGGCCGATAGCCTAGTACCAACCTATGAACCCTATTATCCTCACGTTAACCATCTGTGAGGCTCTAGACTGAACAGGTGCTCCATCCTGCTGTCTATGGGAGAACCAAGACCTACACCTATTACTTTTGTATCGTTTACTCTTAGTAATAGCATCTTTAACTCTATTTTCATTGTATCCCCCTTCGACAGAGGTTACTTTCTGACTCGTCTATTTCTTGTTCAAAATGTGTATCCTGCGTACATATATGTGAAATTCTATCAACCTGTCCTCTTATTATACCACTGAAAGTATACCTTGGATGCATGCTGTCATAACATCAGTGGTTATTCCTGTGTTTTCAATTGGGTTTTAAATAAAAGTTTTGAAGCTGTTCAGCGTGGTGGCCAGTACCTCCTTTTTTCTTCTTTCCTTTGGAATTTTTGTGAGCAGGCAGCCTTTGGTGGAGTATCTACAGTTCTTTTTAGTTTGACCAGGAACAATGTGATAAGGTAACAAAAAAGGCCAATAGAATTTGGGCTGCAATGCTACAGACAGTGGACTTGAGGAAAAGAGATGTGACCCTTCCCCCTGACACCACAAAGCCCAGCTAGACTACCTTGCCCATTCCTGATCACCACTAGGTTTCAGTGCCACAGGCACAGACCCCCAGTCAAAGACATAATCAACCTCCTATAAATATTTAGAGACCCCACCAACAGGTGTGCATCCATTTCAAAACATCACAGTGTTGAAAGACCACCACTGAGTTTCAGTACTTTAGGCATCAAATCCAAGAAAAGAGAGACACGACTCTTCCCTTGCTACACTACACACTACTTAGACCCTGGCTAGAGGGCTCTGCCCATTTCTGAAGACCATGCAGCTAAAAAAGTACAACTTGGTTTTAGAGTTAGTGGCACAGACTACAGGAAAGCAATTTGCATCTCCCCCCTCTGCAAGATGCTGCCGAGCCTCCACTTCTGAAGACTACATAGAGAAAAGACCACTAACTCAATTAAGAAGGTTCAGAAAAAGATGGACAGTATGGCTCTGTGCTGTAGATGGACAGAGACCTGACTATGCCCCGGATGACTTGAATTCCACTAACAGTCCAAATTCTGGAGAAGCTGGATGGGGACAGACTGGCCAAGATCAGACCACCCATCTCAGAAGAAAGCACCTAGATTACTCACTCACAGATCACCACTTGTTTGTATGCTTCCATTTAACATCTAGTTCTTTACAGCCTCGTGACATTTTTTTGAGACTGGCTTCCTTAATACCTGTTGCTGAGGAGCACAAAATGAAATATCACGATAGGAGAAACAGTTGTTTGATAGTAATTATGACAGGCAATATTTCCATATATAGTGGACTTAAGTATAAATAAGTTTAATAACAAAAAGAAACTGATATCCAAGAACAGGAGGGAACTAACTCAACAGTGGAAGAATACCCTCCACAGCTTGAACAAGCAAATCAGATATCTTGTTTTAGCATCCCTAGCTAAAGACGATCACAAGTCATTCTTTAGCTACGTCCGAAACCTAAGAGGGAATGCCCAGCTGTGTGGTGAACTTAACAATGGATGGTACCACTAACACTCACACTGAACCTGAGGAAATTGCCAACCTGCTAGCTGACAGATTTGACAATAACTTCACCCCCCCCCTCCTGTCCATAACTGACATACCTTAATGAATTCCTGACACCAGTCTTCTATCAAGTATCGTCAAAGAACAGATCATACAAGCACTCTTCAAGGTCAAAAACACAGCCTCTGTGGGACCATCCCAGGCTGCTTACTAAACAATCTAAAACAAGACCTAGCAGAACCATTTGGTGCTCTCTTTAACCATAGCCTAAGAACTGGTGTTGTCTTGGCAGAATGGAGAACAGCAACAGTAATCCCCTTGCACAAAGGGGGTCCATCAACTGACCCTGGGAACGATCAACCCATAAGCTTAACCAGCATTATCTGCAAGGCCATGGAAATACCTTATCTGGACTTTGAGAATGTCACCAATGAGGGCAAGACATAATTCCCCATTCAGGTATCATATATACACTCTCCCAGCTGGGAATTAACCCATACATTACTAGATGTGTACCCAAATAGCTCACCGAGAGAATGCAAACTGTCAAAGTTGGGGAATCCACCTCCACCAGTAAACCAGTTACTAGTTGGGTACTGCAGAGATCGGTGCTGGGACCTCTATTGTTTATCTATTTCTCTAAAGTCCAGGCGAAGGTAAAGGGTCTGTGGCTTACCAAGTCTGCAGATGACTGTAAACTGGGCGCAACCATAGAGTTCCCCCAATGATGTTAACATATTACAGAAAGGTAAAAACAAAACCACTGCACCAGATAAAGTCCAGACCAGGCTCCAAAAATATAATGCAAGAAATCCAAGCAGGCAAAGGACATGTACAGCATAAAACCAAACAATTTATTTAGTAAAAATAATGTAAGCGCTTTTGCGTAGTACTCCTACGCTTCATCAGACATAAAATTTTATCACAAGCCTAAACATTTTATACTGTGTTAAACCAATCACTGCTAGCAACCTTTTTCCCTTCAATTAGGCAATTAATGAAAACCAAGTGATTTAAAGTAACCTCACACTTAGCAAAATAAATACATTTTTAGTATGTTCCAACCACGACTTATATAATAGATTTCAGATATAATAAATAAGATGTAGGTTACAGATATTTAATCAGTATAACATGCATCAAACATAAAAAGAAGTTATGTACTCACCATAACGTTCCATGTTGGTAGTCCATCTCACCCTTCATTTTTACATATGGGTTCGGAGCCAATCCTCGGCTCTAACTCAGCCGATTTTCAAGCTCGAAGACTTCTGGTTGGTTCGTGGCTAAGCAGGTATTCCATGGTGCACCAGTGCAATCCCCAGATTTTGTCTGCTGCTCACTAGTGATAGAAAAAGATAGAAAGAAACCCTTAACCAACAAACCAATACTAAAGGGTCGCCAACCAAGAAATTTATATTACCTCCAGATCTTCCAGGATGGGGGCAGGAGGGAGGGTTGGTAAAAATGAAGGGCGAGATGGACTACCAACATGAAACATTATGTTGAGTACATAACTTCTTTATGTTAGGTAGTCCCATCTCACCTTCATTTTTACATATGAGACAGTGTCCCTAGCTCCTTATTCTTGGGTGGCTCATTGGAAGATACTCCTGAGCACCATGGAGGCAAAGGATGCTCTACCCCTAGAAGCCAAATCCAACTTATAATGAGTAATAAAGGTGTGAGGAGTAGCCCACGTAGCTGTTGCACAGATATGATCAACTGGTACCCTGGCTTGGAAGGCTGCAGAGGTAGACAGAGACCTGGTAGAGTGAGCCTGGATCCTGTGGGGTAAGGGTCTGCCCTCCGAGCTGTAGATGAAAGCTATGCAACTTGAAATCCAGTTAGACAATGTCACCTTAGAAACTGGCAAACCCAATCTGGAATCAGAAAAGGAAACGAACAACTGGTCTGACTTCCAAAATTCTTTGGTCCGTTGCAAATAGAAACGCAGCTGTCTGTGAACATCCAATTGGTGAAGACGGTATTCCGCTGCACTGCTATGATTGGGAAAGAAGACTGGGAGTTCAATGGACTGGTTCAATGTGGCAGAAGAACAAACTTTGGGGACAAATGAAGGATTGGTACGTAAAAGAACCCTGTCTTTATGAAAAACTAAATAAGGTGGTTTAATAGACAGGGCATGCAGCTCAGAAACACATCTGGCTGATGTAATAGCTACCATAAACAGTCTTCCAAGACAAGTACTTTAAGGAAGCTGAATGAGATGGTTCAAAAGGAGGGGATGTTAGTTTGGACAACACAAAATTTAAGTCCCAAGAAGCCACAGGTTCCTGTAAAGGTGGTCTCAGCAAGGTGGCTCCTCTCAAGAAGGTTTTAAATAACTTATGCAACATAAGGTTAACATTTGGAGATAAAAGATAAAAATAGCCAGCAACAGGTAGACTGCGAGTGGTAATAGAATTTAATGGTATAAAAACTGCATCAACAGACTGGTTTCAACCTGGATTTAACCTGGCCTTCTTCAGTGTTATCAAATGTAACTAAGTCTTCTGTCACTTAAAAAGGGTTTGAATGACTAAGCTTCACTCACACCCATACCCTTGTCAGCTTGTAGCAAAAAGTACAGTTGTGTACACTTGCCATAAATGTAGATGTTCGAGTGTATTCACTGTGGCAGTCATCACCTGTGGGTTATCCCCGCTGAAGTAGCCCTCGGCCGGCCCGAATATCAGAGTGAATGTTTTTCTGCATTGGCTGCTATTGCCTGTAGTCTGACATCAAGTCGTCGGTGCTATAAACCAAGGCAGCAGACGCCATTACATCAGTTTTTCTTGCCCTAACCCATCAGAAACACAAGGAAATATGGTAAAGTGGCCCTGGTGGCTAAAAGCCACCATAAGAAACTTATGCCCCCCCCCCCCTAAAGAAAGAGGATATAAGGGGGAAGGAGGGTGGGAAACCAGGACTGCAACAGTGAATACACTCGAGCATCTACATTTATGGTAAGTGTACACAACTGTACTATGTTCTTCGTGTTTCACTGCTGCATTCATCACCTGTGGGAGGATACCCAAAGCTGAGGAAAGCGGTGGAAGGATTAGTTAGAGACCTAGGCATGGGTCAGCATGCCCTGCAGAACTGCAGAGGCAAACCCTGCCCTAGCCTTAGAAAAAATAGGTAGATGGTAATGGTTTGTAAAGGTATGGACAGAGATCCAGGTGGCAGCTTCCAAGATGTCCCTGGTGGGAACTCCTCTGAGGATTGCTGTGTAAGTGGATGCTGCCCTAGTGAATGGGTGCAAATAGACTTGGGGGTGATTTTCCATGTAGTCTGTAGCAGAAATGGATAAGTGTGATATCCATTTGGAAATAGTTTGCTTGGAAATGGGCTTCCCCTCAGCCCCTGGGGCAAAGCTGACAAGAAGCTGGTCTGTTTTTTCTGAAGGGTTTAGTACGGTCCAGGAAGTATCTGAGCTGCCTGTACACATCTAGTGAGTGCAGAATTCTTTCCCCCTTATTTTGAGGGTTAGGAAAGAAGGTGGGCAAGTATGGCCTGGTTGAGGGTCACATCAGATACCACCTTGGGCATAAATGAGGGTTAGTCCTCAAGGAGACCCAGTCTGCATGGAAAATGGTGAAGGTCTCAATGGCCACGAGTGCCTGAAGTTCTGAGACCCTTCTGGCTGAGGTGATAGCTAGAAGGAAAGCAGTCTTCCAGGAGAGGTATCTCAATTCTGCTGAAGCAGCAGATTCAAATGGTGGTAAGGTTAGTTTTTCTAAAACATAATTCAGGTCCCACGCTGGCGTGGGTGGCCTTCTGGGAGGTCTGATATTAGAAGCCCCCTCTGAGGAATTGTTTAATCAAAGGATGTGAGAAGAGGGGGTGGTTTGTGCTGAAATAGCTGAGGCATGGATTTTAATACAAGAGGAGGAGTGGCCACTATTGAGTAACTTGGCTAGGTAGTCCAGGATAAGAGGGATGGCAGGTTATGTGGTACTGGCCCCTCTGGACTGGCTCCAGGAGCAGAATCTTTTCCATTTCTCTGCGTAAGATTTTCTGGTACTGGGCCTTCTGGCTTCTGTGATAATGTCTAGGACCTTGTTTGCTTTTAAAGTATTAGCCATGCTGACAGTTTGAGAGTCTGCAAGTCTGGGTGCAGCACTCTCACCACCCCCACCTAGGTCAAGAGGTCTGAGATCAGGGAAGCTGCCTGGGAGGCTGTAATGTCAGGCTGCGCAGTAAGGGGTACCAATGCTGCCTGGGCCATTCTGGAGCAATGAGGATGGCCTTTGGTCTCTCCTCCCTTATCTTGATCAGTACCTTGGGAATAAAAGACAGAGGAGGGAATGCGTACACAAAGAGGGAGTTCCAGGGGAAGGTCAAGGCATCCACCTTCCATGCTAGGTGCTGATGCTCCCTGGTACAGAATTTCTTCAGCTGGAGGGTGAGGTGCGAAGTAAAAAGATCCACCTCTGGATTTCCCCAGTCCTGAATGACTTGCAAAAAGATTTTTCTGTGCAGCTGCCATTCGTGGGGATCGAGGAAGTTTCTGCTTAGGTGGTCTGCCAGGGTGTTGGTGACCCCTGGTAGGTATCGGGCAATTAGGTGTAATCCCATGGAGGAGGCTATCAACCAGAGGTTCATGGCTAGCCTACACAATGGTAAGATTTGGTCCCCGTTTGTTGATATACCACATTACTATGGTGGTGTCCGTTTTGATAAGGAGAACCCTGGCTTGAGACATGGTTTTAAGGATGTCAGCACCTTTTGTACTGCCATTGTTTCCTTCTGACTGATGTGTAAGGAAAGGTGCTGGGCATCCCAAAGACCTTGGGTGCACCTGCCTGCTAAGTGAGCACCCCAAGCAATGTCTGAGGTGTCACTGGTGATGGTCTGCCAGGTAGGGCAGAGGATGAAGTTAAGACCCTTGTTCTTGACACAGGCCCCTGCCCATCAGAGAAACTCGGCCCTTATACAGAGGATCAGAGGGAGAGAGGTCTCTAGAGGCTGAGAGTGCTGACACAAAAGGTTCTTTAGATACCACTGAAGTTTCCTCATGTGAAGCCTGGCCAGAGGATATAGAAGGATGTAAGATGCCATGTACCCCAAGGCTTGCAGGAACTTCCTCACAATGAGGTGACTTCTGTAAGCCAGCTGGGTAAATTAGAGAGACAGGAAGCTCTGCTTTTCTGGGGATAGGAAGACGATTTGGGATGCTGTGTCCTGCAGTGCTCCCAAGAAAATGATTCTCCTGGAGGGTGTTTGCTTTGATTTCTTCTCATTGATGGTGAACCCTAGGGAAGTTAGGAAGGTTTTGACAAAGAGAAGGTCCTGCAGCAGCTTTTCTTTGCACTCTGCCTGAATGAGGCAGTCATCAAGATAAGGGTAACTCTGTATATTTCTCTGTCTGCAAAATGCTATGGCCGCGGCTAAGCATTTGGTGAATACTCTGGCTGCAGTAGATAAGCCAAAGGGTGGCGCAGAGAACTGAAAGTGTTGTGAGCCTGCTCTGAAATGCAGGAATTTCCTGCAGGATTCCCTTATGGGGATGTGGAGGTAGGCATCTTTTAGGTCTAGTGTCACCAGACAGGCAGCTGCTGCAAAGTGAGCATTTTGAATTTTGGGACCATCAGGGAGGTGTTCAGAATGGATAGATCCAGGATGGAGCACCAAGTGCCCTCTTTTATGGGAACAAGGAATAGTCTGGAATAAAAGCCATTGCCTGTTTGACCTGAGAGGACAAGTTCTACTGCTCCCTGGGATATGAGAGTTTGGGCCTGTTTCAGTGCCTCTGCCCACTGATTTGGAGATAAGTCTGGGTACCCTCTTGGAACTGGGAGTTCCTTGACAGAGAATTTGTATCCTTGAAAAATGATCTTTAAGACCCACTGGTCCTTTGTTACAGAAAGCCAATTTTCTTTGCAGAGGGAGAACCTTCCTCCTAGCTTTTAGTGAGTGAAAGGAGGGCAGAGGTGGGGAAGGGAGTTATGAATTTTTGCCATAGAAGGATGGCTTAGAACTCCCTGCATTTGAGGCGGAAGTGGTCCACTGTTTGGTTCTCTGCTGCCCCTGGGACAGGGGACCTGGGTGGTCTGTCTCTGTGGGGCTTACCTTGGCCCTGTCTGCTAGGTGCAGGAAGGACCAGTGCTTACAGGGAAAGTTCCTGCTGAACCTGGGAAGTTGAACCTGAAATAAATCTTTTACTGTTTGCAAAAATTTTGCTTAGTCTTCCATCTTTTTAAGCACCTCTTCTGCTTTTACTCCAAACAAGCGGTCCTTATCCAGGGGTGCATCAATTAATTTAGACTTGACATGATGAGGGAGAAGCTGTTCCTTCAACCATGCATGTCTCTTAATGACAGATCCTGACACTGCTGCCCTGCTTGAGGCTTCTAAGACATCATATCCACAGTGAAACGAGTGTCTGGTCACTTGGCAAGTAGAGTGCAGTAAATCGGCTAACTCTTTCAAAGTAGTCAGGAAAGGTTGAAATCTTTTGTTTTAATAGTGCCAAAGTGTGTTGTTGATATATTAAGATATGGAACTGACAGTTGAGTGCTCTGATAGCTAAGGCTGCAGAGGCGTATGTTTTTTTACCCCATCTGTCCACAGCTCTGGAATCCTTGTCAGAAGGAATAGGATTATTGGAAGAACTAGTTTTAGCTCCTTAATGTCCCTGTGCAATGACCTCTGGGTCTGTAGCAGGACTTCTGTACAGGTATTTGTGAGAATCCGGTACTCTGTAATACCTTTTAGGTTTACAGGGAGCAGGTGGGAGGGCATCAGGGACTAAGCTGGATTCATGGAAAACATCCACCACTCCTAAAATAGGGGGGATGGCCAGGGACTCAGTCTTTTTAGACTGGGGGAAATCCTGAGATTCCCATTGGAAATGTTCCCTGAGGGTGTGAAGGGTTTCCCCAAAGGAAAGGTCTTCTGGTGGGGATGCAGAAGGAATGCATTTGAATCCTCATAAGCAGTAAGAGGTTGTTGTTCCTCTTCAAAATCTGAATAATCAGATTCCTCAGAATCCTGTTCTGTTATAATTTCAGGGGAAGGGTGTCTTTTCCTTTTATAAGTTGTGGCCTGACTACCCCTGATAAGGGAGATGAGATCCTCCACCATTTTAAGCATTTGTGCTTGGGGTGGTGGAGCAGGAGTAAGATGGTGGCTAGAGGCATATTTTCTAGGATTGGCCTGGCCTCACTGAATTCTGGAGAATTGACGACCTGCTTAGCGGTAGAGTCATCGGAAAGCTTAGCCTTGTGTGGTCTGTCTCCATCTTTATTACTGCGTTTTTTTGGAATTTCCACGGATTGTTGGCTGATGGATGCCATTTTGGAATGAGAAGATGGCTGACGAAAATACCTGTCTACAACAAGAGCTCTACAGTGAATGGTTCTCGCGTTAAAGAGGGCACAGAACCGGCAACGGGGGACATCGTGGTCTGAGCCTAAACAAGTGAAGCAGTATGAATGGAAGTCTAGGTGTGGGATCTGCTTTCCACAGGCGAGACAATTGCCAACTTTTTCGGACATCGCTTAGTGCAAGAAAAAAGAATCCCCAATGGGGTACTTGAATTTACCTTTAGTTTTCAGCTGTAATTCAAACTCTGGTAGTAACCAACTAGCACACTTGCAAACTGCTTCTGCTACAGTGAAACACGAACATCATCGATCAAATTTTTGTTCAGTCTTTTCAAGTGTGTTAATATTATTCCCTAACCTTATGGTGCTTGGCAAGATCTCTATGGTAAAAAATATGAATCTATGAATTTTACCTTCTTCAACAATATGTTTGGCAACAGCACTTCTCGTGTCTCCAGTGTTGCTGTAATATATATGTTCCCTAATCCTATCCCTCAATGGGCTAGTAGTCATGCCAACATAGAACTTAAAACATAGAACACAATGAGCTAAATATACAACATTAGCAGTTGAACAATCAGCATAATGCCTAAAAATGTATTCTTTATTTGAATCAAGATGTATAAAAACGTTCTTATTTGCACAATACTTGCAAAAATAACAGTGTCTACAACCAAATGTTCCTAGTCTCTTAGAAATAGTTTTGCTGGCTACCATGCCAGTTCTATGACAAAGCCTACATTTTAGTGATTTCAAATTTTTATAAGTAACTTTTGAATATGTCTCCACAACTTGGTCTATCCCATTATTTGCTGTTAGGACATGCCAATTCTTACGTGTAACACCCATAACTTTCTTATTATCAGAGGTATAAGGTAGACAATCTACATTATTTTTACGATAACCATTCATTCTGTTAACCGATGGCATACTCCTTTCTGAGAAATAAGGTTTACCTCTACCTTCCCTTTCCCTATAATCCATTTGTAGATGTTCATTGCATTCAGCCTCAGTATATCCTCTATCCCTAAACTCTTTCTTTAATAAGGCTACTTGCTGGAACAATTAACTATCTTTGGTGGCAAGTGTAGAAGTATGTAGACCCCGTCCTTTCAAGTTATTTTTGAATATATATGTGGGATGTATACTAGAGCATGATACAAGGCTGTAAAATTGTATACTAATTGTCCTTCGCTGTGCTCCAAAACTGCTTGATTGAAGGAATGTTCAGTTGTCCACTTGAATGTTTCTGACACTTCCTCTCTTGACTGGGCGATTTCTGGGCAATATTTTAATGGCACAATGGGAAGATACGGTGTTGTTGAATACTGTTATTTACAGTAGAAATTTGTTACATTAGCGTCGTTTTGTAGATGACATTTTATCTGGAGAGTTTCTACAGAACTATTTGAGCAGTTGGTTTCTTTTTTAGATGAGAGCACCTCTTTCTTGAAGTTTACTACACGTACATCTCTTTATGAGACTGACTTTTTAAATGTCAAGCTGACAAGATAAGGGCATGTTCTGCACACTCAGGTTTATAGGAAAGAATGTAGGAAGAACAGCCTTTTATCACGATCTAGTGTGCATTCCACATATGTATTCAAAAATATCTTGAAAGGTCAGGCTCTACGCACTTCTAGACTTAACCACCAAAGACAGTACAATGTTCCAGCAAGTAGCCTTATTATAGAAAAGAGTTTATGGATAGAGGCTATACTAAGGCCAGATAACACTGAAGAATTAACTTCTTTCTTCAATAATATCAATGGACTAATGGAATATCTGAAATTTACTATGACATACGCTGGTGACACAACAGAATATCTAGATGTGTGCATTAGGAGCTCCAGTAGTGGACAGGTCCACACAGGGGGTTTTCATAAAAATTGTTACAGGAATACCCTTTTACATAGGCGCAGCATGCATCCACGACACGTCTTTAATAATGTAATCAAAGGACAAGGCATGAGGATATCCAGACTCAATGCCCTGGATGAAGGGTTCCACATGGAACTTACAGACTTGAGGCATAAATTTCAAGAACGAGGGTATAATCAAGCTAAGATTGATAGAGGGTTTCACGATCTTGATATTTTGAGAGAAGGTAGGGTTAGTCCCTACTTTTCCTCTAGAGGAAGATATAGTAAAAGGGAATGTAACTAGTTTAAAGAATAATATGAAAATTCCTTTTTTACACCACTGACAATAAGACTATCTTAGATATTGTCAGGAAGCACTGGGGAGTTTTGACGGTGGATCCCAAGGTTAGAGATATTGTAGGTGATATCCCCTACTTTAGATATAAGAATAAAAATAATTTGAAAAGGATATTATGTAATACAAATAACACATCAGACAGAATGAGAAAAACAGGTTCACACACAGTAGCCTGTGGGCACTACAATTTTTGTGGGTATATAGAGATAGTACTGGGATTTTTGTTCACCCCGATAATGATCAGTCCTTTAGGTTCAGTGTATATGCCGATTGTGGAACTCAGCATGTGGTGTATTTGGCATATTGTTGCACATGTACATCGTTCTACATTGGTAAAACTGATAGGAAGGACCCTGAGAGAGAGAATCGGAGAACATGTCTATAACATAAGAATTAAGTCTAATAATAATGCCTGATCGACGCATGTTATTCTAGAAGGAAATACACATACATTTAAATTCATGGTTATAGATCGGATTTTACCCTCTATAAGAAGTGGTGACATAAAGAACCACAGAGAGGGTAGGGAGGTAAAATGGATTTTGAGACTCAGGGCGGACAGTGGTAAGGGGTTGCATGAGAGAGCGTCAATAAAGCCCATTTTAAAATCAAGGAGACTAACTGTTAGTGATCCCAGATATAGATATACACTCATACACTTTTATATATATCTTTTATTTCTATGTTTATGCATGGTTATGCGCTCTGTTGCATCATTTTATTTCAAATTTTAAGTTTTTATTGATGTATAGATTGTTATTACTATTCAGCTTACTTTTAGCTAGGGACGGCTATAAAGTTAATGATGTTTTAAAGCTGTTGAACACTTTTAATGACAGCATGTTTTCTACTGGATGCTTGGTTGATTTACAAAGGTATATATATTGTGCTTTGAGATATATGCTGTGATGATCTGATGAAGCTTATAGTGGAAGCGCTTACCGTGCACATTATTAAATAAAACGTTTTTATGTTTTTTAAATGCAGTATTTTCCATGGTTGTTTCGCGTGGTGGTGCTGCGGTAGCGTTGTCGCCTCACAGTAAGACGCTGTCCGGTTCGATTCTCAGCTAGAGCGTCTTCTGCGTGGAGACATGCGTGAATGGGCGTATCTTCGTTGAAGGTTGTGCGTCAGGCCTGGCAAGCCAGTACGTAAAAATCAACCGCCAATCATTAGCAGACCGGAGTTCCGCTGTGGCGACCCCTAACCGGGAAAAGCCGAAAGACACAAACAAACAATTTTCCGTGGTTGTTTCATTGCCTTAACTGTGGTTGGACAATATATATTTAGGCATTATGCTGACTGTTCAACTGCTAATGTTATATATTTAGCTCAAAGTGTTCAATGTTTTAAGTTCTATGTTGGCAGGACTATTAGACCACTGAGGGATAGGATTAGGGAACACACACACACACGTGTATATATATATATATATATATATATATATATATATATATATATGTGTGTGTATATATATGTATATATATATATATATATATATATATATATATATATATATATATATATATATATATATATATATATATATATATATATATTGTTGAAGAAGGTACCTGTCATAGATTCATATTTTTTTACTATAGAGATCTTGCCAAGCACCATAAGGTTAGGGAAAAATTGGAACACACTTGAAAAGATTGAGCAAAAATGGATTGTTTTGCTACAAACTGACAAGGGTATGGGTTTGAATGAAGCTTTGTCACTCAAACCCTTTTTCAGAGACAGAAGACTTGGTTACATTTGCTAACCTCTTCTCCCTCCCCCTTTTTAAAACACTCTCTTGCTTTGGGTGTTGATACACATGTTTTCATAGTAGTTATAGGTGTGTTTGCTTATATATATATACGCACATATTATTCATACATACATTATTTATTTATGCATATATTTTTGGGGTTTTTTGTTTGTATATACATACATATATTTTTATGTTAGCATTTAGCCATGATGTTTGGTTTTGTTTATATTTATTTTTCATATATTTTCTGTTTATTTTTTGAACACTTAGTAGACTGATGAGTGTTCATGCAGCAGTTCAAGTTTTTTATTGTAGACTTCATATAAGGCTTATACTTAGTAAACCATGTGGATGGCAGGACTGTTTCGGCCTTTGCTGATGCAGTCCTGCATTAAATTTTCTAAAACATCAGTATATTTGCAATAGCATGATAAAATGGTTTATGTATGATGCACATTATACTATTTAAATATCTGTAATATACGTCTCATTTATTACATCTGAAATCTATTATATAAGTTGTGGTTGGAACATACTAAAATGTATTTATTTTGCTGAAGTGTTAGGTTACTTTAAGTCACTTGGTTTTAACTAATTACTTAATTGGAGAGAAAAGATTGCTAGCAGTGATTGGTTTAACACTGTATAAAATGTTTAGGCTTCTGACAGAATTTTATGTCTGATGAAGCATAGGAGTACTATGCAAAAGCTCTTGCATGTTTTTTACTAAATAAATTGTTTGGTTTTATGCCATGAGTGTCCTTTGCCTGCTTTGATTTCTTGCATATTACAGAAAGGGCTGATGCAAACGATTAGTGCCAAACTCACGGACTAAAACTTAACACAAAAAAAGCCTCATTATCTCCTTTGGCAAGAAAGTAGCCCCTGCTAATTATGATATAGACAGCACCCCTCTAATCTCACACTCAATGGTGCGAAATTTGAGAACACACGTCGATAGCAATCTAAACTTTATTCACCATGTGGCCATAGTGGTAAGGAAA
This sequence comes from Protopterus annectens, assembly GCF_019279795.1. Taxonomy (NCBI): domain Eukaryota; kingdom Metazoa; phylum Chordata; order Ceratodontiformes; family Protopteridae; genus Protopterus; species Protopterus annectens. The sequence goes on along the minus strand of NC_056728.1, from coordinate 5,905,627 downwards.
GCATTCTGCACCGCTCATCTCATAAATAAGGGCATCGCATCCAATACCAGAGGGAGGTTATAGCTCCATTGTACTCGACCCTTATTAGACCACTAACTGAGTACAACACTCCCTCCTGTATGTACCTCATCAGGCACCTGCAGCAACTGGAGAGACCACAGAGGTTTCTTACCAAGAGAAACCAGGGCCTCCAAAATATGACATACATGGAAAGACTGAAAGCCCTATCACTGTACTCTGTATCACACAAGCTGCTGAGAGGCGACCTGTGCCTGGCCAACAGAGCAGTCTTGGACCATCCCCTAATAGGAATGCTGCACATCCATAAATCAAATGGGACAAGAATAACTTGCTCCAGGAATCTCAACATAGCATGTGACATTAACAGAACATGCTGGAGACATATATTTTCCAGTGCTTACCACTCCTCTGGAAAAGGTTCCCACTCCATGTGAAGCAGAGCTCCTAAATGACCCTATTCAAGTGCAACCTTGACAACTGGATGGGTGACCATAAATTCATCCTGAGGGTGGCACCTATGTCCCTCATGAACAGAGGCAGTTGGTGCTGATCACAGATTCCCTCTGCTAATGACAGTCTAAAGGTGGTCAATAAGAGTACTCTGTTTTTTACATGGCTAGGCTTGCAAAGGCCTTAGGGCCATTAGTCTAGTAACCTTCTATTAACCTATGACTCTACATTTATATTTGACAAACCAAACCAAATGCAATACTACAAGTACTAAACACAAAGCCAAAGCTTGAACTGTACGATTACTGGTGCTTCCTGGTACCTTGGCTTTTGCCTTCAAGGGAATAATATTACACCATGCCACAGTCCTTTATATAATAAAATTGCCCCAATTAACCAAATTTAAATAAATGTAAACATCACGCCCCACCATAAAGTGAAAGCACCTAAATGCAATACATAAAAAAATAAAAAAAATGCATATAAAAAACACAAACATGACATTTGAATGATGCACATAGAATAAAATTGGTTAACCAACATTAATATTCACTTCTTGATTCAAACCATTCTTCCATGTTTCTACCAGACCAAACCCCAATGTCATTTTCAAATCTCCTCAACTGAGTACCCGTAACCCTGGAATTCCCTTTTCCTTCAAGTTCTGCTCTAATTAAAACATCCTCACTGCATACCCTGCTCCCTAATCTATCCCTAACCTTCATGAATTCCTCATTCAAACAAACTTTGTCAAATGTGTTATTGGAAATGTGTTATTCACCATACGGTAGTAAATTCAAAAGATGTGGGGTATGCATACTACTGGCCAGCAAAAAAATTAACAGCAGTTTCTTTTGTAAAAAGCCTGAAATGCACCTCTCTTCTTTTTACAACATAGATCTCTACATCAAGGAAATTGCATTACTTCCCTATCTATTTTATTAGCAAATTGCAAACCAAAAGAATTCTTTTGTAAGTCCTTCATAAACTCCTGAAATTCACCCATGTCACCCCTACACACAAATATCAAATAGTCAATAAACCATTTATACACTACTACACGCTGTGCATAAAAGTTTGTATTATAAATAAACATGTTTTCAAAATGATTGCATATGATGCCCCCATTGCAGTCCCTTCTTTCTGCAAAAAAAACATGTTTACCAAACTTGAAACAATTATATGTAAATGAGAACTCTAACAGCTGAAGCAAATAACTTGATCGAGGGCAATCACCCATCATTCTATCCACTGCTTCCAAACCCTAAATATTACTAATGCTAGTACATAAAGCCCTAAAATCTACACAAGCCCAATAAAAATCTTCCCCCCACGTCATTCCATCAACCAGGTTGGAGAATTCTTTACTATTCTTAATGTGAGAAGTAATCCTGGACAAACAGATTTTCAATTGAGCATCCAAAAATATACCCACATTTTGTAAATATGTTCCTACTCCTAACACAATAGGTCTCCCTGGTGGATTCACTAGATTTTTATGGACTTTAGATATGATGAAATATTTGGCATCTTTGCAGTTCTTCAAAAGCAATTTCTTAACATCAGACGAGGAGAAAAAAAAAACTAACCTTTCACCCCTCTCTAATAATTCCAACAAAAGGGAATTATAATGAAGCACTGGATTAACATCCAATTTTTCATACACAGTGACATCAATTAACAAATCTTCAGCCATTTTGTTATACCTGTCTCTAGATATGATAACCCAATTACTCCCTTTGTCATCCTGAGTGAAAATATAATCCTTGTTCACTTCACACAACCTTTGCAAGGCTATCCACTCATCTTTACTTAAATTATAAAAGTCTTACTTTTACTAATGAACTTAAAATATTCACATTCTGTTTATACAAAACATTTTCAAACAAATTAATGGCTGAAGACAATTTAGGAGGTAAAAAGGTACTCGTATACGGAACATGAAGTACACTTAATTTACCATATCCAGTAACAAAACCTTTCCCATTACCCACACCATTACCATCCACATCTTTGATCACCATGATGAATATCAAACAACTCATTTTCATAGAAAGACAAATCCAATAAAAAAATCATTTTCAACATTGTCTTTTTCAGAAACATCACTTCCACATATTGACCAATTTATGAAAAAAACACTTTTAAATGTAATTTCCTACAATAACAGCCAACCTCTAAATAAAGGTCTGCCAAAGTTGGAAAGCATGTCGGAACAAATTTTGCCCCTTTGAACAGCAAAGTCTCAATGTCTTTCCTAATATCCAAATCTGACAAATTTATAATTTTCAAATTAATGTCACTGCTTGGAACACACTGATTTTCCACATACCTGTGTGAAAAAGCATCATTAAAGTCCAAAAATTTGGCAAAATCCAAGCTTCTCGTATTTGCGATCAGTTCCTTTTCTTTCTGTTGCTGTTGTTCATACACAGTTCAAGCTTTGGCTACATTTATATTCCCAAAACCAGCTGACTTACAAAATATTGTACAACGTGAAGTGAAACCAGAGATGATGCTGAAGAACACAATAACGGACACTTGCACTGTAACTTGTATCTCTCATTTAATAGAAGGTGTTATTTATAATGCTCATTATGGAAGTACTTGTTTTAACATTACTTTAAATATCTTGGTAAACAAAAATCCAGAAAAAAATGTATTGCCATTATGAGAAAGTTAAACTCTGCCTTAACAAGACCACTCCTGACACTGTTTAGGCTGCATAGTTTCCAATAAAGATATAGTTCTGGATTTTTTTTTTTGCATTGCAACATACTACATATTTATCAAAGCAAAGATTTTTGTTTGCTAAATACCTGGTTGCTTGCATCTTTAAATAGCATTTATCATTTGGCTCATGCTTTTAAACTTACTTTTTAGAAAATGCTTATGAATCTAAGGATATACATGGGTTGCTATAGTGGTGCCATTACACCGCTGACAGATGTGAAAAAGTTAAGTCTACCTATGGACAGTACCTCTCTGAGGAAAGGTCAGGTACTGCAATCCTACACACAATGAGTTGGGGGCGTAAGTGAAACAGCACAGGTATGCAGAAACAGATGAACTTGGCGCAGCCTGACACTACACTGTGCCTGGCAACTGATAACTAAATGACTGCTGAAAACAAAAAAAAATCTCCCATCTTCCCACAGATGACATTCCTGATATTCAACCCCTACCCTCCTGGTATCTACCAATGCCAAGAGGTGGGACTAACAAAACAACAAAATGGGAGATGTAGTCTGACAGCCACTGGGAGGGATAAGGTCCAATCAGAATCAAAAACAGCTTCACATTAAGACTGCAGTGATGGTTAAAGAGGATGGACAGTGAATATGTAGAAAAGCTTGACAACCTGACACCAAACCTTCTTGAACAAGGAGGGAAAACAGGACTTTATTTAGGTTCATAGATTAGTACTAGGCTAACTGCCTTGCGAGCCATTTTTCAAGCCTAGCCAATTATCCCTTGTGAGACTCAAACCCTGCACCTTGTGTTTATAAAGAAAACACCTTAACCATTAGGCCACCCTCCCAATTTAGTTGTTAAAAGCAATTATAGGCAAGAATGAAGGAAAAAATACAGCACAAAGGATGAGGAAGGATGATGGGAGGTCATACCTTCCAATACTTACTCTAGCTAGAAAGAAGCACTACCTCAGAAAGGGAGGGTAGTGGCTAGGTAGAACAAAGTCCAACCTGGAAGTGCAGAGATGATCGACTGAGGTACTTAAAAGGGTATGGGACAGTTAGAGCTGGGGAAGGTTAAAGTAGAGAGAAGCAGCTGTAGTGTGTTAACTTCAATATCCGAGTACACAGGTCAACATGTATATATGTGCACATGTAGATATGTTTTGTGTGTAAGTAACTGTGTATTTATGCATATGTATTACAGAAGACTATTTCATTGGCTGTAAGTATGACAACTCATTGACACTTCTCCTTTTTATGAATGTGGTGAGGCCCTAGAGTTGGCATATTTAAAGAAAGGGTACTGACCCACCCTCAACTGGGGATGCAGGGTTAACAGCCCCACTCAAAAAATCCCTTTTTTTTTTCCATTTATTTACTACTTCTTAACCAGGTGAGTACACTGGTGCAAGTATCTTTTGTCAAGCACTACACAGTCCTCACTGCAAAATAAAACAGCAACAAGCTAAATATGCAATTTAATTGACATAAGTTAAAATGAGGTTCATCAAAAGATGTACACTGTAGAGCACAGTGAAACTAAAACCACAATGTTCTGAGGAGATATGCTTAAACAGTTAAAGATGCATCAGACATGCTAACGAATTTTGGTTGCACTACTTAAACCAAAGTAACAACTGAAATTGTTTGCCTGAACTGTGTCAGTTCAGTCTATACCCAGGTTATGACTAAAAACACCCTGCAAGTATACACAAATGTATATCATCTCACACTAGTTATATGAGAATCAACGACTAAAAGCTGGGTTCACTGACTGCTTTAGCTGCATATTTCCTTTTATTAGATGCTCTTTTACTAGGTTATTAGTTTTTTTCTAGAACTGCATTGTCCCTAACTTTCCCTAGCAAACTTTTCATGGTACAAGGCTATATTTGCAAATGTTTTCTTCATTAGTAACCATGGTCACTGACGGTGTATATAAATATGCACTGATGGAGTAGCAGTGTTAACACCTACTTCTTACCTGCAGTTAGTTTTTTTTTTTAAATTTACTAAACATAGCATTGTGCAATTTACATGCATGGTGCACTTGCTTATATCCCCGATTATTGACCAGTTTATTAATATGATTAGCTTACACCATAACATTACCTTGATAAAGATCAATTTTATACATCAATATCAGCACAAATTCAGGATTTACAACATTAGAATTGCATCAAGTGCAAATCTACACATGCTACTACAGCAGTGGCATTAGGTCCGAGTTGGCCCCTCTTAGTTTGATTCATATTTTTGTCTCTTCTCATCTTTTACGTTTCCCTTCTGAAGTGTGTTCTCCCACCCCTTTATTATTTCCTTCAACTCTATCCCTGGAGTTGTATCTTTCCCCATTTCTTACAAAGCAATTTCCCTTTTCCCGTAGGGAGCATCATTTCTTCGGGATCATTTAAAGCTATTAAAAGACTCAAACAACTCGTATAAAGATGGTATCCTCAGTATTTCTCACTGTTTCCACTTTTTTAGAATTTCTTTTTTGCCTGGTACCATTCTTAAGGTGGCCAATGACTGCGTCCGAGTTTGTACCCTCTTTTTAAGTGGGAAAAGTAGCTTTGATGTAGTAGTTTATCTGCTTTTACTGTATTTGTGTTTTTTCCTATTTTATTACCTTATTTTGCTTGTGCTTCTTCTTAAAAGTACTCAATTGTATTATTCTGCTGCATTTATTACTGCTTGGTAGTAGCCTGATTAAATTGTAACTGTTATTCTAAGCCTTTTGGTTTAAGCACTTGGGCTTCAAACCAGTTGTTTTACATTAAGAAGGTTTGAGGACTGCATTGTTGTGGCAGGACAGGTAGCTTACATCCTTCTAAGTTGGGAATTGCTGATTGAAGGCTCAGTGTCTTTTATTCTAAAAGCACATCAGTTGTAGTTTAAGCACTTTGGCTCCAGGCCAGTTATTTTACATTAAGAAGGTTTGTAGTCTGCACTCTTGTGAGAGGAGAGGATAGATTCTGCCCTTCGGAGCTGGGAATTTCTGGTTAAAGGCTTATTGTGTCTGCTTATTTGATAGTTTTTTTCTGAAATTTGTGTGCCCAGTTTGCTGTAGCCCAGAAGTTAGTAGTTTATTGGCCATTTTGGGCTAATTTCTAGCTTTCATTTCCGACAAACTTTCAACATGAGCACTCAAACCATTCATTTCACAGCCCAGCACTTGCTCAAAACTCATAGCAAGCACTAATTAACCCTAGCACTAGACCCCCTATACTGTCCAGAAGGACGAGGCTCTCTATTCGTCCCTAACAGCTAATCAGTAAAACAGCTCACTTTACCTATTCAGGTAAGTCCAAAGGGCAGTTTCAGGTGTATTCCTCTAACTGGTGAATCTGGGCATTTTGAGGCAATGTTACAACTGCCTCATATACACAGACAACCCTCTCCTCCTACCACCAAACACGAATATATGCGAGAGATGCAATTATACAGCCAAACTGGAGGCAAAGCTCTTTCAACCCAAGAGTGGAACTGACAGTCAAGAGGAGAAGGAAAATACTTGCAACACACCACCAGTCTCACATAGACCTACTAAACCAACACCGGCAAATAACACACACAAACACATACTCGGAGGCTCTAAATAAAAATCTGCAAAAGCAACAGAGACCTCCAAAGCAGACACCCAAGCAACCTCCACACCCCATCACAAACCATGAAACACATACTTCACATAACCAGTGTGGCACGCAATCACAGCCCTTATGGCAAAATAACATACCCAACACACTAGTAATAGGAGACTCTATTAGTCAGGCACACTGATGTCCCACTAAATAGGTTAGACAAGGAGAAGGTTACAGTTAGCTGCCTGTCGGGAGCCAGGATCCGCCACATAACACAAGCACTCAGGTCACTCCAGAACAAGTACAAATACAACTCTGTCATTGTCCATGTTGGTGTGAATGACCTGAGATGTACCTCTGTGGACTACATGAAGAGAGACATGGAAGAGCTCTCAGATCACGTAGCCCAGGCCGGTATGACCCTGAGTAGCATCCTGCCCTCACTAAGAATGATGCCATAGTATAAAGAAAAAATGATCAATTTCAACAATTGGCTAAGTTTCTGGTGTCATTCAAAGGGGATCCAGTATCTGTCCACCTGGGATGACATGCTAGATAAGCCACGTTGCTTCGCAAGAGATGGCTTGCACCTGTCACCTTTAGGCTTTCAAATACTGGCCAAGGCTTTTGCCGCCCCCATAATGCCTTTTTTTAGGCAAGGCTCAAAAGACAAACCCACCACCATAAATAGCACAAGTAACCAAAAACTGAGGGTTATGCTACTCAACGCCAGAAGTCTAAACCTCAAAAATGCATGCACTCGAGGCACTCCTCAGTACGGAGAACATAGATATCGGTGCAGTAACAGAAACCTGGTTTAAGGCTCCTGTGAGCACCCCAGCACTACCAGGCTATAACTCATACCATACTTTTCAGCCACAGAACCCAGACCGAAACACAAAAGGTGGGGGTGTATCCATATTCATCAATGATACCCACACCTCCAGGTTAGTGACACAGCACAATGCCTCAGAGATCATCCATGTGCAACTAACAACGGGCAAAACTGCAACTCAAATTGTAGCTTGCTACAGATCATCCACCATGACTCAGGACCCCCATTCCGCATTTCTGGAGACACTGGAAAATATGAAGGTCCTACCAAACACCCTAATATTGGGTGATTTCAATTACCCAAACATTAACTGGGAGAACTACTCAAGTACTAACCCACCCCCACCAGAGGTGACAACATATTGGACCTGGTCATCACCAACATGGGTGACCGGTGCTCTACACCGGAGGTCAAACCCTCGCTGGTTAGATCAGACCATAGACTAATCACTCTGGATATCCACATTCCGCCGCCACCCCCAATCAAGGAAACCACCGTGAAAAACTTTTCAAAAGCAAACTTCACGTTACTTAAGATCGAGGTGGAAAGGTTCACAGCCCCCATGCTAAAGGACAACGCTGTCCAAGCTGCTGAATCCCTTACAAAGGCACTCTATGAGCACCTGCAAGAATGCATGGATCGTGCTATCCCAAGCAAAACCAAGACTCACTCCTCCAAGAAAAGGAAACCAGTCTGGTGGACCCCTGCCATAAACAAGCTATATGATAGGAGGAGGAAACGAGTGCAGTAGAGAGTAAAATCCCAAGATGGAAAGACATCCCTGATTAGTATCAGCAAAAAACTACAATCCCTCATAAAATCACCCAAGGCTAGCTTCGAAAGAAAAATTGCCAAGGACTCCAAAGATAACCACAAAGCATTCTTTAGCTATGTCAAGAACCTAAGTGGAAACTCTCAGATCTGCTCTGAGTTAGTGCAGAATGACACAAAATACACTGAACCAACTGATATTGCCAACAGTCTGGCAGTCAGGTTTAGTGAAAACTTCACCCCCCTCTCACTCCCTAAAGGGCCCATAACCATACTAGAAGAATGCAGTGCCCCAGCAATCACTGACACACAGGTTAAAACAGCCCTATCCAAAGCCAAAAATACAGCTTCAATGGGACCAGACGGTGTTCCAGGCTGTGTCTTACATGAGCTCCAGAATAAACTAACCCCTCACCTAAACACACTGTTCAAACTCAGCCTCTCTACAGGCTACATACCCATAGAGTGGCACACAGCAACCATTACCCCGCTCAACAAAGATGGAGTCACAATGGACCCCGGGAACTATTGCCCTATAAGCCTAACTAGCCTGGTCTGCAAGGCTATGGAGCGCATCATCATGGAATTCATTAACAGAGACATTGGGAACCTTCAATCATTGGACCCTACCCAGTTTGGCTTTGTTAAGGGCAGATCATGCCTCCTAAACCTGGTGGACATCTTTGAGGCAGTTACCAAGGCTTTAGACAAGCGAAAGGAGGTCCACACAGCCTACCTAGACCTCACAACGGCTTTCAACACCATTTTCCATTCTGGTATTATAGACAAGCTCACCAGCCTTAACATAAACCTCCATGTCATGAGATGGGTTGCCAATTGGCTCACGGCTAGAACCCACACGGTGAGAGTTGCAGGCTCTAGGTCAGACTCTAAACCAGTTACAAGTGGCATCCCCCAGGGCTCAGTCCTGGGACCCCCCTCCTGGTTGGTATATACTTCTCAGAGGTACAGGCAAGCACAGGAGGACTATGGCTGACCAAGTTCGCAGAAGACTGCAAACTGGGAGCCATATCCTCCAGAAGGGTCTCACTGAAACAGATACCTGGTGTCAAAATCATGGCCTCAAGCTAAATGCCAAAAAGTGCAGAGTCATCCTCTTTGGAAAAACAAAGTACCCACAAACTACCACATACGTGGTAGTCCCCTTAAAAACAGAAAATGTAATAAGGGATCTGGGGACCCAAGTAGATAGTAATCTCTCCTTTGATAATCATATTGCCAAGGTGGTTAGAAAATCCTTCTATGTGGCCCACCTAATTACAAAAGGGTTTGCATCTAGAACAAAAAAGGTTTTGTGCCCCTCTACTCATCGCTCATTAGACCCATCATAGAGTACAATGCACCATTTGGGATGTACCTTACAAGACACCTGCAACAGCTGGAAAGACCACAGAAGTACCTCACCAAGAGGATTACTGGCCTCAAACATATGCCCTATGCAGCCCGACTGAAGAAACTCCAGCTGTACTCTGTTGCATACCGCTTGCTCAGAGATGATCTCTGCCTGATATACAAGGCCATGTTCAACCCAGAATTGATGGACATGTTCCACCTTAAAAAAAAAAAAAAAAAAAAACAAATCCCCAAGAGCCACACACTCTAGGGATCTAAACCTCACCACAACAATAAATAGAACGTGCTGGAGGGATAGATTCCTGTCCCAGAGACTCCCGATGCTTTGGAACAGGATTCCAATCTGCATTAGGCAGAGCCCCTCACTAGCACTCTTCAAGAGAAACCTTGACGAGTGGATGGGAAACAGAAAATTTACCCTGGGGATCATTGCAGTGGCTCTGCTGGACAGAGGCACAGGGAACTAATGGCTCTGCTGGACCGAGGCCAGGGAACTAATCTAAGGGGGCAGCAAAAGCCAACACATTCTGGCTAGGCTTATAAATGCCCTCAGGCAGACAGCGTAGTACTTACCTATGAACCTATAGAAGTTGCTAGGCATCCTTAAATTTGTGCAGTGATGCTCAGTATTTGGACTTGTATTTATTTTTGTGGAATGTTTGCGCTTTGATTAAACAGCAAGGATATCAGAGGTAAGGCATATTCTCACCTTGGCAGCAAAATGTTAACAGCAGCCTGAATGTTTTTTTTTATATGCTGATTTTAGAATAATTGGTACGCTGTGGGACTGAGGTTCAAAATGTGAGGGAGAAAAAAGGTCTGACCAAGGACCAGGTATACATTTTTGCTAAGTCACTACAAAACAGCCTAGTCCAACTTGGTCGAACAGAAAGATTAACATGATATTGGCAAGTAAAGTACAGTTGTGTATTCACTGTTGCAGTCATTACATTTGGGTAATCTGCTGGCAGGTTGCCCTCAGTCGGCCTGAATAACAAAGTCTTGGGTCCTGCGTCGGTTGCTGTCTCCTCTTCCATAACATCAGGTCGTCAGGGGTATAAAACATGCAGCCGATGCCATTTTTATCAGTTTTTCTTGCCCCAGATGTCAGGGGCCCCCGAAGTGGGAAGCAAAAAAAAAATATATATATATATATATATATATATATATATATATATATATATATATACATATACATGTAATTTAGAACACAAAAAAATTATCTCCAACTAAAAGCAAATAGACCAAAAAGGCTTTTGAGCATAGTGAAGGAAAGAAGAGGTATAATAATAGAGAAGAAAGGGGGCTGGTGGGTGGGTAACCTGGACTGCGACTGCAACAGTGAATACACTCAAACATCTACATTTATGGTAAGTGTACACAACTGTACTATGTTCTTTGTGTTTCACTGTTGCAGTCATTAAATTTGGGTAGAATCCCAAAGCTATGGCTGGGAGGATGGAATTATACAGCATTAAGAGCAGATATAAGGCCCTGCAAGACAGCAGTGGCAAAACCTGCCCTGGATTTAGAAAAAGAGACGTAAATGGTAATGTTTTGTGAACGTATGAACTGAGCTCCACTTAGCAGCTTCCAGAATGTCTCTGGTAGGAACCCCTCTGAAAAAAGCTGCAGAAGTAGATGCAGCCCTGGTGGAATGGGATCTGATCCCCCTTTGGTGACAGGTCTACCATGGTGCATGTAGCAGAAATGAATACAATGGCTAATCCATTTTGAAATGGTCTGCTTCGAGATAGCCTTCCCCTCTGCCCCTGCAGCAAATGCCACCAGTAGTTGCTCAGACTTTCTTAGAGATTTTGTCCTGTTTAAGTAGAATCTTAGTTGTCTGTGTACATCCAATGAATGCAGAATCCGCTCCCCCTTGTTCTGCGGATTTGGGAAAAAAGATGGCAGATGAAGAGTCTGGTTAAGAGCCACACTGGATACCACCTTAGGCATAAAAGAAGGATTGGTCCTGAGGACCACCCTGTCCGGATAAAAGATAATGAAAGGCTCCACTGCCATGAGAGCCTGTAGTTCTGAAATCCTTCTAGCTAAAATGACTGCTAAAAGAAAGGCCATCTTCCAAGAAAGAAATTTGTCTGCCATAGCAGCTGGTTCAAAAGGAGGCAGGGTGAGTTTGTCCAGCAAAAAATTGAGGTCTCATGCAGAAGTCCATGCTCTCCTGGGAGGTCTCAAATTTTTGGCCCCTCTGAGGTACTGCTTTGGCAGGGGATGAGAAAAGAGAGGAGGCTCCGTGTTGTAATGAGCCAAGAAGGCAGAGGCATGGATTTTTATAGAAGAAAAAGATAGGCCCTTATGAAGCATCTCAGTTAAATATTGCAGAATCTGAGGAATATTGGGCATTGTTGTGTTTATTCCTTGAGCTTGGTTCCAGGCATAGAATCTCTTCCATTTATCGGCATAAGATTTTCTAGTATTAGGCCTTCTAGCCTCCAAAATGACATCCATTACAGGTTTACTGAGAGATGTGATTGGTGAAATTAGTTGATTAGCCATGCTGCAAGATTCTGAGTTTGGAGCTGAGTGCGCAGAATTTGATAGTTCTGTTGAGACAATAGATGAAGTGTCTGAGAAGTACCACAGAGGAAGGTGTGACATATTCCTTAGAAGCGGGTACCAGTGTTGGCGAGGCTAGTCTGGAGCAATCAGAATCATTTTTGTTTTTTCCTGTCTGACTTTTAGTAAAATCTTGGAGAGCAGAGGCAGTGGGGGAAAGGCATAGACTGATAGTTTTTTCCAGCTGAAGGATATTGCATCCACTTTCCAAGCTTTTTTGTGATGAATTCTTGTGCAGAATTTGTCTAACTGATAGATCTTTTTGCCTCTCCCCAAAACTATGTCTGGGCTCCCCCATTTTCGTGTCAACATGCTGAAGATTTGTGGATCCAGTTTCCATTCATGTGGGTCCGTAAGATTTCTGCTTAGGTCATCTGCCAGAGTATTTTGCTTTCCTGGCAGGAATTGAGCTTGTAGATGTATTTGGTAAGCCAAGGCTGTGTTCCACAAGGCCATGGCTAGTCTGCAAAGGGGGAAGGAGTGGGTACCCCCCTGCTTGTTTATGTACCACATAACTGTGGTGTTGTCCGTCTTTATTAGTAGTTGTCCAGGATGAAGGAAGTCCTTGAAGGCTGTCGGAGCATTTTGTACAGCTAGCATTTCTTACTGGATGATATGTAGGTGCATTTGATTTGGGCTCCATTCGCCCTGAATGCATCTCTCTGCCATATAAGCCCCCCAAGCATAGTCGAAAGCATCTGTAGTCAGGGTTTGGGTGGCAGGGGGTAGAATGAATGACAGTCCCTTGTTTTGGTGACAGGCCTCTGCCCACCAAAGGAACTCCTGTTGCAGGCAAGGAATGAGAGGGATCATTGTTTCCAGGCTGTGACAATATTGACTCCATATGCTTTTTAGGTACCATTGAAGTTTCCTCATATGCAGTCTTGCATATGGAATTAGTAGAATGCAGGCTGCCATGAACCCCACAGCCTGCAGAATCTGTCTTGCAGATAGCTGGGTTTTTGTGGCCACTTGGTTTGAAGTATGTTATCAACTGAATTTGTTTATCTGGCGTGAGGTAAGCCATCTGGGCAGTTGTATTCGAGCTTGCACCCAGGAATGTAATTATTTGAGAGGGTACCAGTTGTGATTTCTTTTTGTTTATGGTGTACCCTAGGCATGTCAGAAGCCTATTTACAAACGCCAGATGTTGTAGAAGACTGTCCATGTCCTCTGCTTGAATTAGACAATCGTCCAGATAAGGATAAATTTGAATGTTTCTTTGTCTGCAAAATGCAATCTCTGGTGCCAGGCACTTTGTGAAGACCATGGGTGCAGTAGATAAGCCAAAGGGCAGTGCAGAGAACTGGTAATGCAAATAGCCTGCTTTGAAGCGGAGGTATCTTCTGCAAGATTCCCCGATTAGGATATGCAGGTAAGCCTCTTAGTTACCAACCAGGCATTCTTGCTTAGCATAGGCAGTAGCTGTTGTAGAGTCAGCATCTTGAATTTTGGAATGTCCAGAAAAGTATTTAGAATGGATAAGTCCAGAATTGGACGTCAGGATTTGTCTTTTCTGGGTACCAGGAAAAGTCTTGAATAAAAACCTTGTCCTTTTTCCTTTTCTAGTACTGGTTGAATAGCCTCCATATTCATGAGGGACATGACTTGTTTCTGGGCCTCTGCCCACTGATTTGGAGGCAGATCTGGCCATCCATTTGGAACTGGCAATGTGTGGAAATGAAATTTGTATCCCTGGGATACTATATTAAGACCCACTTGTCCTGGGTAATTAGATGCCAATTTTGAGCATAAAGTGCTAGTTTTCCCCCCAAAGGGGCTGCCAAAAGATAGGTGCTTGGAAATGGCAAAGAAAAGTAAATGAAACTGTTTATCGTAGGGTGGTGCCTTGCTACTTCCTGATTTGGAGGTGGATGCACCCCACTGTTTTGTCCTGTAAGATCCTTGTGACAGGAACCTGGAGCCATTGGAGTGTCTGGGTTTGACCTGAGTGGCTCTGTTGGGTACTGGAAAGGACCAATTCTTAGTAGGCCAGTGCCTACTGAACCTGGGTGGCTGCACTTGCAAGAAATCTTTTACAGTTTGCATAGATTTAGCTTTGTCTTCCGTCATTTTCAAAACTACTTCTGCCTTATTACCAAACAGACTGTCCAGCTGTAAAGGAGCATCCAACAATTTAGCTTTAACATGATTAGGCAGATTTTGCTCCTTGAGCCAAGCATGCCTTCTTATCACAGATCCAGTTACGATGGCCCTGCAAGGAATCAAAACCACATTGCAAAGTATGCTTTCCAACTTGTTCAACTGAATGCAATAAATCCTGTAACTCTATTTTCCACACAATCAGAAATCAACATCATTTTCTGTTTCAGTAAGCCCATGACATGCTGCTGATACTTAAGCATATGAAATTGACAGTTTAAAGCCCTAATTGCCAGGGTTGCAGACGTATAAACCTTCTTACCCCATCTATTTAGCACCCTGGAGTCTATCAGAAGGGGTAGGATTTTTAGCAGTAGAAGCCTTAAAACCTTTGGGACCCTGAGAAATTGTTTCAAGGTCAGCAGTAGAATTTTTGAAAAGAAACTTGTGGGAGTCAGGAACCCTGTAATATCTATCTGGCTTACTAGGAGCCGGAGGCAGGGAATCAGGAGCCATGCTAGATTCTGAGAAAACATCATCAACAATGTCTAAAACAGGAGGTATAGCCAAAGGCCTAAGCTGAGGAAGAAGAAGAAAATCCCTAAGCCTCTTTTTGGATTCTGAAAAATCCTGACTCTCCCAATGAAAATATTCCCTTAAGGTATGCAAAGTCTCTCCAAAAGAAAAAATCCTCAGGAGGAGAAGCAGAAGGGATGGATTCTTTTGCATCAGAGTCCTCATAAGGGGGAATAAAAAATTCCTGATCAGAAGAAATGGAAACCTAATCTCAAGATTCAAAATCAGTGCCTTGCCTAGGCCTCTTAGCAGGAGGGGGTTGGGAACCCCTGCTCAAGGTAATTAAATCCTCAGCCATTTTGATAATTTGTTTTTTAGGCATAGGGGTGTGTGTGCACTTGGCTCATGCGTTGGTTTTTTAGACATAGTAGTTGGTTTTGGCCTTGTTTTTGATGATGGCATCGGTTTAATATACAAATCTTTAGACCTGAAAACACCCTCAGAAGCCGGTGCCTGCTGAGCGGCTCCGGACCCATCCAAGGGAGAGACATCCGCGGGTTCACTACTTGAAGAATCTCGCGGCATACCAGACTCCAAATGGGTCTCGATAGAGGCCTGCAACTCAAAGGTAGCGGGCATCACGGGCTGTGAAAGCACCTCGCTGAATACCGGCGAATGACTTAGGAGAAGCTTTGTTGTCGGCTTTGGACCAGACGGTCTGTCTTTTTCTTTGTGTTTTTTGTGAATTCCGGTTGTTGGATTGCTAACAGACGACATTTCAGGATAGTTAAATCTTGAACCAAAGTATTTAGAAGCAAAAATATAATGACGCTTAATAGTGCGTTGGTTAAATTTAGCACAAAACCGACAGCAAGACACATTGTGGTCAGGGCCTAGGCAAGGAATACAGTACAAATGAAAATCCTTATGAGGTATTTGCTTCCCACAAGTAATACAATTATTAACTTTTACGGACATCAGTAAGGAGCAAGAAAAAGTTTCCCCAATGGGGTACTTAGCTTTAGTTTAAAGACTTCGGTTCTGAAACTCGAAAACGAAAATTTCAGGAGTCGGCCGACTGGCACTTGCGAACTGCTTCTGCTTCGGGCACCTCGCGGCAAGAAAGACAGATTAAAATGGCGTCGGCTGCATATTTTATACCCCTGACGACCTGACGTCATGGAAGAGGAGACAGCAACCGACACAGGACCCAAGACTTTGTTATTCAGGTTGACTGAGGGCAACCTGCCAGCAGATTACCCAAATGTAATGTCTGCAACAGTGAAACACGAAGAACATCAGTGGATTTATGAGCATTCACAATCAGTTTGTTCTTGTGTAGCTAATTCCATAGTATTGCTACACTTTACAAGGTATAATTAATGTTTTAAGCAGATTTGTCTGCTTTTGTAACAAGTATGTCACCTGCATAAAGCAAGCAGATTAGGTTAGTCAATACCCATGAAAGATTATTAATAAGCAATGAAAACAGCAGTTGACCTGGAACAGAGCCTTGAGGTTGGTACTACTGATTGCTAGTAACATGCATACTAACACTTCTACACTAATAAAGACAGTAAAGGTTCTGTTAGATATGTAGTCAGCAAACCAGTCACAGACCTCAGTGACAAAGCCACAGAACTGAAGTTTCTGTAGAACAACATTACAAACAACAGTCTCAAATGCACTTTTTAAATCTATGAAAGCAGCAGCAGTAAGATGGCCTTTATCGTATTATATCTGGGTCTGAATCCATACTGTCAATTTGTGAGGATGCCATACTGAATGTAATCTAATACTGTCCATAGACTAGTTTTCCAATATTATTTCTAGGGGGTCAAGCTTGGAAACGAACTGGCAATCACCGGGTGTCTTGGGTTAAGGTATTTTATTGGCAGGAAATTCTGCTGATAGGGATGACTGCAATTAGGGATAAAGACAGTAGGTAAAAGGGGGTTAGAATTTATGCAGAAAACTGGTAAAAGAACCATTGTATTGGCATCAAATAATTAGAGGAGGAAAGGTAACAGAATGGGAACAGGGTAAGAATTTATTTGGACTGCAGGCTTGAGATTGCCTTCCTTACCAAGGACTGATATCAGAGTATAGGCAAAGAGAAAGAAATTGGGGGATCCTAAGTGAAAGACCGGCACTGGTAGAGTTTTTAGCAGAAGCTAGAACAAAAGCTGCTGTGAAAAAAAAGAAATAATTAGAGCGTACAAAATATTGCATGATAACTATAAGAATCAGTCAGAGGAGGTTAGACAGGATTGGGAAGAGACTGGATAAGCAATTCACAAAGAAACAATGGGAGATATATATACACACACACACACACACACACACACACACACACACACACACACACACACACACACACACACACACGTCTTCTAAATACCCAACGAAGTCTCAAAGATTTAGGATCTTTGCTTGGAAGTGTTTACATTGGTATTTTTATACCCAAGTAGACAATAAATACTTTTTACCTCAGGTAGACAGCAAATACTGGAGGTGAGATGGGGAAAACAAGAGGTTATTGGGAACATATTTTCTGGGAGTGTAATGAGCTGGCAGACTTTAAAGATTTCCCAAAGACTACTCTGACAGAGATACTGGGGTGAGCAAATTGGTGCAGCTAAGGAAATTATTTTTTGAACTATGATACAGAATCTGAATTGCCTATACACAGTAAGGCCTTGCAGAGTCTAATTATGGTGGCTGCCAAAAAAAAAAAAACAATTACTTGAAAATGGAAATCAAAGTCTAAACTAGCTTTACTAGAAGTAGTGAATATAGTAGCAGAGATAAAACAATTGGAACTGGGGTCCTTAGAGAAGGGTAGGAGCAAATAACACAGAAGAAAGAGAATTCTGGGAACAATCCGTGCAGAGAAGGAATGAGGTTTGAAAGAAGGCAGGATTTCAATGAGTTATGTAATGTCTGACTGCCAATGACTGGACAGATTATAAGTGATGTATAATGTTTGCAACTAAAATTATGTCAGTATGACTTGTGATGTATAATGCTTGCAACTAAAATTATGTCAATAAGGTTTGTTTTTATTTATATAAAAGCATGATTGCCTATCTCATATAATTTATTTATTTAACATTTATTTTACCAGGATAAGTCCAACTGGACATCATGCTGTCCTTTTGCAGTGCAGTTCTGGGGAGAAAAGCTCCAAAGAAATAACAGTGTACATACATGCTTTAGATAACAATAAAACTGGCTGGCATACAAGAAACGAGAAACAATGAAATACAAAAAACAATTGTGTAGAACAATAAGACACTCAGGAGTAGTACCATTATTTACAATATTCACAAAAAGTACATTTCAATAATTTAATAAAGATGTTTCCTGTTTAAAAAAAGCTATTTTTAGCAGTGGATGAACTGTGAAATACTTAGAAGTGTTGCGGTATGGCACACGTGTGTTACTTAAAAATGGATGTCTATGGCTTGCGTCATAAGATTTCACTGCCTAGTTTTCACAGAAAAGTGTTATAGAGTCTGCAGCTTTAACATATATTTTACTACTTTTTTTGGTAAAAGGGTGGGTAAGAGCAATTAATGTTAAGGTGCATCTGATGAATGGTGAAGGGTTGTTATAAAAGTGTTAGCAGGTGTACGAGAGGTTGGCAATATTATACCTAATATTACTTTGCAAATGCTACAAGTTTATCTGAAGCTTTAGCCTTGGGGGGGCATTTTAGCTGATGATAACTTTTTAACAATTTCCCAGACCAGCTTTGCCTGTCCAATACAGTGTTTGAGCAGCTCTACAGTATTCTACGTAATGCTTGTCTATGTTAATTCTTGTGCTTCTTCCTACAGAAATGTTCCAATTACCAAAGTCTAACTTGTTGGGATCCTTTTTCCATGCTTTCCTTACAGAGTCTCTTACTTTTATTTGTTAGTTGTTAGACATGGGGCAACAGGTTTCGGATCTGTAAGGGGAAATGTTTCTCTTGAGTAGTAGGGAGTATGTGATAAGCAAGCAATAATGCCTGACCAGGGTGGGCATTACTGGGGAAATAAAGGACCACCCAGCGGTGCTATGGCATTGGGCGTCCAAACCCCTAAATGATCCATTGTTTTTCCTGGAATGCTCACCCTGGAGGGCATTACTGCTCCTAGAAATAAAGAGGTCTGTTATACTAAACAGAAATACAAACCAGTTTACTACTTTAATATTCCTGATGTAAAATAGTTCATAGTTTGGTACTAGGCTATCGGCCCTAGGGCCTATACAAGCCTAGCCATAACAATTCCCTGGATATTTTTTCCCACAACATTTACATTCCTGGACCCCTGTCTAGCAGGGTGACTGATGGGGGTGAATTTCCTATCTCCCATCCAATCGTCAAGGTTCCTTCTGAACAGGGCCAAGGCGGCGCTCTGCTTGACATGTATGGGCAGTCTTATTCAGGAGTATAGGGAGTCTAATGTTTCATATTACTGTAGGATATGTAATTGTTGTTGGTAAATTTATTTTAAAGTAAAACTATAAATTATGTAAGTAATGTCTACACACACTGAGTTTTTTCATTATACATTTATATATATATATATATATATATATATATATATATACATACATAGATAAAAACAGGTACCAAAGCTGCCACCACATAAAACAAACTGTATAACGTGCATCATGAAACGTACATCAAAACAATCATGTAAAAGACTTAAATAAAAAGAAGTACTTTAGCAACAAAAGATAAGCGCTTTCAGATGATAACGCCCTTCTTCAGATCAGTTACAAAGTAAAACAATAAATACTTTAAAATACTTAACAAATACATGCATTAACTGGCAAAGAATATAAATTAAAATTCTATGCTGTCTATGGAACACAAAAGTACAGTTGTGTACACTTACCATAAATGCAAATGTTTGAGTGTATTCACTGTTGCAGTCCTCACATATGGGTTATCTGGCTCCAGGTAGCTCTCAGTTGGCCCGAATACCAGAGTCCTTGGTAAATGACGTCGGCACCGCCAGATGTAAAACTGATGTCAGAACGCCAGGTATAAAGGGAGGCAGCGGATGTCAGTTCCTCTTTTTTTCTTGCCTTAACTGTCAGGAGCCCCCAAAAGAAGGCTAATCCAAGAATGTAGCACCCCGGATACGTCATACAAAAAATAAAAATGTATAGTCTGTGCCTTAGGAAAAAAGGGGGAATGGAGGGTGGGAAACCAGGACTGCAACAGTGAATACACTCGAACATCTACATTTATGGTAAGTGTACACAACTGTACTATGTTCTTCGTGTTTCACTGTTGTAGTCCTAACATATGGGTTGATTCCCAAAGCCCAGGAAAAAGACAAAGGGTGGAGGAAGGAGCACAGATTAAGGATTGGTAAGAAGGCCCTGCAAAACTGCAGAGGCAAAACCAGCCCTGGATTTAGAAAACAAAGGTAGACTGTAATGCTCTGTTAAAGTATGGACAGAAGACCGATTAGCTGCTTCTAGAATGTCCTTAGTAGGCACACCTCTCAGAAAGGCTGCAGAGGTAGAGTCTGCTCTAGTAGAATGGGTCCTAATACCCTGAGGGGGAACCTTCCCATGCTGCAGGTAACAAAAGTGAATACAATGAGCAATCCATTTGGAGATGGTTTGTTTTGAAATAGCTTTACCCTGAGCCTCAGGAGCAAAACTAACAAACAACTGTTCAGATTTTTGAAAGGATTTAGTCCTAAGTAAATTCTCAGCTGTCGATGCACATCAAGAGAGTGCAGAATCCTTTCCCCTTTATTTTAGGGATTGTTGAAAAAAGTAGGCAGGTGAATAGACTGGTTAAGGGTTAAACTGGAAACTACCTTAGGCATAAAGGATGGATTAGTTCTAAGAGAAACCTGATCCGAGTGAAAAATAATGAAAGGTTTTACTGCAATTAAGGCTTGCAGCTCAGACACCCTTCTAGCTGAAGTAATAGCTAAAAGGAAAGCAGTCTTCCAGGATAGAAAAGTACAGTTGTGTACCTACCATAAATGTAGATGTTCGAGTGTCTTCACTGTTGCAGTCATTACTCTTGGGTTATCCTGCTGGCAGGCTACCCTCAGTCAGCCAGAATTCCAAAGTCTAGGTCCGGCGTCTGTTGCTGTCGCCTCTTCCCGGACGTCAGTGCGCCAGGGGTATGAAAGATGCAGCCAACGCCATTTTCTTCAGTTGTTCTTGCCCTAGATGTCAGGTGCCCCCAAATTGGTAGGCTGAAAAATATGCCAATAAAAATGCATGCACAAAATAACATTCCCTTCATCTACAAGCAAATATACCAAATAGGTTGTATAGGATACAGAAGTGCAGATGAGTCCCAGCAAAGAAAAGGGGGATGGTGGGTGGGTAACTTGGACTGCAACAGTGAATACGCGAACATCTACATTTATGGTAGGTACACAACTGTACTATGTTCATCGTGTTTCACTGTTGCAGTCATTACTCTTGGGTTGAATCCCAAAGCTGAGGAAGGGTGGCTGGGCTAAATAGGATTAGGAGAGGCTATGAGGCCCTGCAGAACAGCAGTGGCAAAGCCTGCTCTGGACTTGGAGTAAAGAGGTAAGTGGTAGTGCTTTGTGAAGGTGTGCACTGAACTCCAAGTTGCAGCCTCTAAGATATCTTTGGTTGGTACTCCTCTAAGGAAGGCTGCTGAAGTGGCTGCTGCTCTGGTGGAATGAGGCCTAATGCCCCTGGGCACTGATTTGCCATGTTGTGAATAGCAGAAACGGATGCAATGGCCTATCCATTTTGAAATAGTCTGTTTTGAGATAGCCTTTCCTTGTGATCCTGCAGCATATGACACAAAGTTGCTCAGTCTTTCTGAAAGCTTTAGTTCTGTCCAAGTAGAAGCATAACTGCCTGTGTATGTCCAAAGAATGCAGAATTTTCTCACCCTTGTTCTGTGGATTTGGATAAAAGGTAGGCAAGTGAATGGTTTGGTTGAGGGCCACACTGGACACCACCTTAGGCATAAAAGTAGGGTTTGTCCTCAGAGAAACCCTGTCTGGATGAAAAATTATGAAAGGTTCCACAGCCATGAGTGCTTGTAACTCCGAGACTCGCCTTGCAGAGCTTATTGCTAGGAGCAGGGCTGTTTTCCAGGATAAGAATTTTATATCTGCTGTTGATGCTGGCTCGAAAGGAGGCAATGTGAGATTTTCTAAAACATAATTGAGGTCCCAGGCCGGAATTGGTGCTCTCCTTGGAGGCCTAATGTTTTTGGCCCCTCTGAGGTACTGCCTTATTAAAGGATGAGAAAAGACAGGTGGTTCCATATTGTAATGGGCTGAAACGGCAGAGGCATGAATCTTAATTATTGAGAAAGAAAGGCCTTTGTTCAGCATCTCAGTTAGGTATTGTAAAATCTGAGGGATATTTGGTACACACGTGTCAATGCCTTGCTCCGGGTTCCAAGCACAGAATCTCTTCCAGTACCAGAAAATCTTATGCAGAAAAATGGGTCTCCTGGCCTCCAAGATAACATCCATAACAGCTTTTGAAAGAGGAGTGTTCTGAATGGCGACATTATCCGCCATGCTGCCAGATTTAAGGTCCCGAGTTGGCTGTGCAGGATCCGATTGTTTTGTTGGGTCAGCAAGTGAGAAGTTTGAGGCAATATCCATGCTGGACCTTGAGACAAGCTCTTTAGGATTGGGTACCAGTGCTGGTGTGGCCAGTCTGGTGCAATTAGTATCATTTTTGGCTTCTCTTGTCTGACGTTCAGGAGTACCCTGGGTAGGAGAGGCAGTGGGAGAAAAGCATATACTGTTAGATTTTTTCCAGCTGAAGAATAGGGCCATCCACTTTCCATGCTTGCTTGTAGTAAATCCTTGTGCAAAAACTCTGCAATTGGCTGTTGTGAGGGGAAGTAAATAGATCTATGTCTGGGCATCCCCATTTCTTTATTATCATGCTGAAGACTTGTGGATCCAGTTTCCATTCGTGGGGATCCATGAGGTTTCTGCTTAGTTCGTCTGCCAGAGTATTTGTTTTTCCTGGCAGGAATTGTGTTTGCAGGTGAACTTGAAAAGCCAATGCTGTGTCCCATAAGGTCATTGTTTGTCTGCAGAGTGGGTAGGAATTTGTACCTCCCTGCTTGTTTATGTACCACATGACCGTAGCGTTGTCTGTTTTTATCAGTAACTGTCCTGGACGAAGGAGGTCCTTCAAAATGCCCTGACAGCTTTCAACAGCTAGCATCTCTTTTTGATTGATGTGAAGATGCATCTAGTTTGCAGGCCATGTGCCCTGAATACATTTTCCTGCCATATGGCCCCCCCAGGCATAATCTGATGCATCCGTTGTCAGTGTCTCTCTGGCTGTGGGTAAACTGAATGTCAGACCCTTGTTGGGGTGACAGGCTTCTGCCCACCATCGAACTTCCTGTTGCAGGCAGGGAATGAGTGCAATTACTGTCTCCAGGCTGTGGCAATGCTGAGTCCAAACACTTTTTAGATACCATTGTAGTTTCCTCATATGCAGTCTGGCATATGGAATTAGTAGAATGCAGGATGCCATGAAACCAAAGGCCTGCAGGATTTTCCTTGCAGACAAGTGGGTTTTTGTTTCCAATTTCTTGAAGTAAGTAGTCAGTTGTTTTTGTTCATCTGGGGTGAGGCAAGCCATCTGGGCAGTTGTATTTAAGCTTGCACCAAGGAATATTATCTCTTGAGAGGGCACTAGTTTTGATTTCTTTTCGTTTACTGTGTACCCTAGGCCAATTAGTAACGTTTTTACAAATGCCAGATGCTTTAGAAGAATGTCTTTGTTCTCTGCTTGAATGAGGCAGTCGTCCAAGTAGGGATATATTTTAATTCCTTTTTGTCTGCAAAACACAATTACTGGTGTCAGGCATTTCGTGAAGACCCTGGGCGCAGCAGCAGATAAGCCAAAGGGCAGTGCAGAGAATTGGTAATGCATTGAGCCAGCTATGAATCAGAGGTATCTTCTGCAAGTTTCTGACTGGGACATGCAGGTTTGCCTCTTTTAGGTTCAAAGTTACGAGCCAAGCATTCTTGCCCAGCATGGGCAGTAACTGCTGTAGAGTCAACATCTTGAATTTTGGAACTTCCAGAAACGTATTTAGTATAGACAGGTCAAGTATTGGTCTCCAGGTTTTGTCCTTTCTGGGTACTAGGAAAAGTCTGGAGTAAAATCCTTGCCCCTGCTCTTGTTGTGGTACTTGCTGAATGGCCCTCATGTCCATGAGGACTGTAATTTGTTTTTGTGCCTCTGCCCATTGATTGTGTGGCAGGTCTGGCATACCTTTTGACCTTGGTAGAGTGTGAAAATGGAACCTGTAGCCTTGGGACACTATGTTCAGGACCCATTTGTCTTGGGTAACCATTTGCCAATTTGACGAAAAAAGTGCTAGTTTTCCCACTAAGGGGGCTGCCAAAAGAAAAGTGCTTGGATCCGGTAGAGGAAAGTCATTGGGACTGTTTCCAGTAAGGTTGTGATTTGTCTTATCCGCTTTTGGAGGTAGGAGCACCCCATTGTTTAGGCCTGTACGAGCCTTGGGGCTGAGATCTGCCTCTGGGACGCCTGTATCTGCCTCTTTGTGGTCTGTCTGACACTGGAAAGGACCAATTTTTAGAAAGCCAGTTCCTGCTAAACCTGGGTGGCTGTACCTGTAAGAAATCCTTGACTGTCTGCATGGATTTTGCTTTATCCTCCATTTTTTCAACACCTCTTCTGCTTTAGTACCAAACAAAGTATCATGCTGTAATGGTGCATCAAATAATTTTGCTTTAACATGATCAGGCAGATTCTGCTCCTTTAACCAAGCATGCCTTCTAATAACAGAACCTGTAACAGCTGCCCTGCAAGAGGCCTCCAGTGAATCATAACCACATTGCAAAGTATGCTTTCCCACTTGTTCAGCTGCATGCAATAAATCCTGCAATTCCTTGTTCTCTGAACATTCAGTATTTGTCAACAATTTCTGTTTAAGCAGTGACATTAAAAATTGCTGATATTTAAGCATATGAAACTGACAATTTAAAGCCCTTACAGCCAGGGTAGCAGAAGTGTAGACTTTTTCCCCATCTGTCTAGAGCCCTAGAATCCCTATCAGAGGGGACAGGGTTTTTTGCAGTGGAAGCTTTAACGCCTTTGGGACCCCGAGATATAGTTTCCGGGTCAGCAGCGGGGTTTTTATATAGGAATTTATGAGAATCCGGGACCCTGTAGTATCTGTCTGGCTTAGCAGGTGCAGGGGGTAAAGAGTCAGGGGACAGGCCGGACTCTGAAAATACATCATCTACAATGTCTAGAACAGGTGGAATAACAAGGGGTCTGTGCTGAGGAAGTAGCAGAAAGTCTCTGAGCCTTTTCTTAGATTCAAAATAATCTTGGCTCTCTCCCAGTGGAAATGCTCTCTCATGGTATGCAGGGTTTCCCCAAAAGAATAATCCTCAGGAGGAGAGGTTGAAGGAATGGATTCTTCAGCATCAGAATCCTCATAGGGAAGCATGGAGTAATCCTGTTAAGAAGAGGGATCAGAGGAAATAGAAACCTGATCAGAAGAATCATACTCTGTCTCTTGCCTAGGCCTCTTATCAGGAGGGGGATGGGAGCCCCTGATCAAAGTAATTAGGTCTTCGAACATTTTGAGCATCTGTTTTTCAGGCATGGAAGTCTGAGTAGGAGAATGCTGTACTTGTTTCTTTGTTTTTAGAGCTGCTTTAGTCTTTGCTTTGAAGCTGAAGATGGCTTAATATATAGTTGTGTAGGTCTGAAGACACCGTCAGAAGCAGATGCCTGCTCAGCGGCACCGGACCCATCTGAGGGAATGCTCTCCAAGTGTCCAATACCTTGAGTATCCAGAGGCCCAGTTGGCTCCACGTGGGAGTCGGAAGCGGCCTGTGGCTCTGAGGTAGTGGGCACCAGGGGCTGCGAAAGCGCCCGAGAACCGGCAACTGGCCTAGCAGAGGCCTCGTCGTTGGTTTTGGACCTCGGATGCCTATCCTTTTCATTGTCCTTACGTTTTTTGTAAACTCTGGTTGTTGGCTGGTCTGACGGCATTATATAATTAAATCTTCGGCCAAAGTAATGAAATGCAAAATCAAACAGACGCTTAATAGTGAGTTGGTTAAATCTAGCAGAAAACCGACAGCTAGCAACGTTGTGATCAGGGCCTAAGCAAGGAATACAGTAAGAGTGAAAATCCTTATGAGGTATTTGCTTCCCACAAGAAATACAATTGTTAACTTTTTCTGACATCGGTCTGGAGCAAGAAAAAAGTTTCCCCAACGGGGTACTTAGCTTTAATGAAGACTTCGGTTCTGAAATTCGGATTTGAAAAACTCAGGAGTCGGCCGACTGGCACTTGCAAACTGGTTTTGCTTCGGGCACTGCACGGCAAGAAAGACTGAAGAAAATGGCGTTGGCTGCATCTTTTATACCCCTGGTGCACTGACGTCAGGGAAGAGGCGACAGCAACCGATGCTGGACCTAGACTTTGGAATTCTGGCCGACTGAGCGTAGCCTGCCAGCAGGATAACCCAAGAGTAATGACTGCAACAGTGAAACACGATGAACATCTTCAAATCTGCAGAGGCAGCTGGTTCAAAGGGAGGCAGAGTTAAGTTTTTCCAGGCCAAAATTAAGATCCCAAGCAGGAGTAGGAGCTCTTCTGGGAGGTCTAAGATTACTAGCTCCCCTTAGGAACTATTTCATCAAGAGGTGAGAAAAAAATGGGTTGCTCAAAAGAACAATGAGCTGAAATTGCTGAAGCATGAATTTTGACTGAAGAAAAGGAAAGTCTACCATTAAGCAGTCCTGCTAGGTAATCAAGAATGAGGGAAAGAGAAAGATGAGTACAGTCTTCTCCTTTAGCCAGCATCCAAGAGCAAAATCTCTTTCATTTATCTGCATAGGATTTTCTGGTGCTAGGCCTCATGAAGAACTTCAACCACCTGCTGGGAAAGATTTAAAGCATTAGCCAGACAGTTAAATGCAGAGTTTGAAGATGAGGATGAAGGAACTTTCCCCCATCCATGAGCCAACAGATCTAGTACCAGGGGAAGATGCCAAGGCTGAGCCTGTGAAAGGCTGCGAAGGAGGGGATACCAATGCTGCCTGGGCCAATCTGGAGCTATCAGAATAGCTTTTGGTTTTTCATCCCTTATCTTTAACAGCACTCTGGGAAGAAGAGGCAGAGGAGGGAATGCATAAACTGAGAGATGTGTCCATGGGAAGGACAACGCGTCCACCCTTCATGCTTTGTTGTGAAACTCCCTGGTGCAGAAGTCTGGAAGGAGATGACTGGTGTGAAAGGAGAAACGACCCACTTGTGGGGTGCCACAATGCTGAGTGATGCAATGGAAAATGTCTTTGTTCAGTTGCCACTCCTGAGGATCCAGAACATGTCTGTTCAAATGATCTGCCAAGAAGTTTAGCCTCCCTGGAAGATATTGGGCTATTAGATGTAAGCCCATGGATGCTGCTATGGACCATAGTCTCATGCTTTGTCTGCACAAGGGGTAAGAGTGAGTCCCCCCTTGCTTGTTGATGTACCACATGACTGTGATATTGTCTGTCCTAATCGGCAGAGTCAGTCCTTGAAAGCCAGCAAGGCCTGCTGCACTACAATCAATTCTTTTAAGTTTATGTGCAGATGAATTTGCTGGTTGCTCCAAGTCCCCTGTATGCCCCTGCCTTCCAGATGAGCCCCCCATGCAACATCTGAGGCATCTGTGGTGAGAGTCTGGCTGGCAGCAGTGGGCAGAAAGGCAGACCCTTGTTCTGAGAACAGGCTGTCACCCACCAGAGGAACTCCATCTGTAGACAGGGAATCAGGGGAAGAATCAAGTCCAAGTCCTGTGTGTGTTGACATCAAAGACTCTTGAGATACCACTGAAGTTTTCTCATATGCAGCCTTGCAAATGGGATCATCAAAATATATGAAGCCATGAACCCCAGTGCTTGCAGGAATTGTCTTGCCAAGAGCTGGGTCATGCTTGCAAGTTCATGAAGTAAGCCGAAAGATCTTCTTGCTTCTGTTGAGGGAGGAATACCATCTGGGAGGCTGTATTCAGACTCGCACCCAGGAAAACAACCTCCCTTGTAGGAACCAACTTTGACTTCTTTTCATTGAGAGTGTAACCCAAAGAGGTGAGAATGTTCTTCACGAAATCCAAATCCTTTTCTAGTTGTTCTGGGGAGTTTGCTTGAATGAGACGGTCGTCCAGGTAAGG
This sequence comes from Protopterus annectens, assembly GCF_019279795.1. NCBI lineage: Eukaryota > Metazoa > Chordata > Ceratodontiformes > Protopteridae > Protopterus > Protopterus annectens. Next base: position 5,877,489 of record NC_056728.1, on the reverse strand, counting down.
ATAAATTTGAATGTTTCTCTGCCTGCAAAAAGAAATGGCTGGAGCCAGGTACTTTGTAAAAACTCTGGGAGCAGTAGATAAGCCAAAGGGCAATGCAGAGAATTGAAAGCGTTGCTCCCCAGCCCTGAAGCGAAGCAACTGCCTGCAACTTTCCCTTATTGGGATGTGCAGATAAGCCTCCTTGAGATCCAAAGTTACCAGCCATGAATCCTTGGCCAGCATTGGTAATAACTGTTGAACGGTGAGCATCTTGAATTTTTGAATCACCAGAAAAGTGCTTAAAATAGACAGATCCAGAATAGGGTACCATGTGCCCCCTTTCTTGCGTACCAGAAAAAGTCTTGAAAAACCTAGGCCTGCTTGATTTGCAGGAACTGGCTCTATAGCCCCCATAGTCAGTAAAGAAGAAATCTGAGTTTCTACCTCTGCGCTGAGAGTTCTAGGTACCCTTGTAAAACAGGGAATGTGTGAAAGTAAAACTTGTAACCTTGGTTTACTATACTGAGCACCCATTTGTCGTCTGTGATGGTAGACCATACCTCTGCAAACCTGGCTAACCTTCCCCCCAAAGGAAACGCAGGGCCCGCAGAGGTAGGCACAAGAAGGCCGGAGTAATTGAAAATGTTTGATTTGGGAAGCTGGCTTAGAACTCCCTGATTTAGCAGAAGATGAATGCCATTGTTTAGCCCTTTGAGGGGCAGAAGCCTGCCCTCTGGAAGATCTGAAACCTCTAGGCCTAGAGCGACCCTGCTTGCCAGGATCAGAGAAAGACCAATTCTTGGAAGGATAATGCATACTAAACAGAGGAGGCTGAACCTGAAGGAAATGTTTTACAGCTTGCACAGATTTTGCCTTATCCTCCAACTTCTTCAGTACCTCCTCAGCCTTATTACCAAAAAGATTGTCCTTGTGCAAAGGAACATCCAGCAATTTAGATTTAACAGGTTCAGAAAGAGGCTGCTCCCTGAGCCAAGCATGCCTTCTAATTACAGAACCAGTGGCTGCTGCAGGAAGCCTCCAAAGTGTCAAAACCACAATGAAGTGAATGCTTATTAACTAAAGTGGCAGAATTCTGTAAGTCTCGTATATCTTTGTTCTCCGTCATGGAAGGTATATCTCCAAGTTTAGCCTTAATAGCCTCCAAAGTATGCTGCTGCTACTTAAGCATGTGAAAAAGACAATTCACGGATCTAATGGCAAGAATTGCAGAGGTATAGACTTTTACCCCACCTGTCCAAGGCCCTAGACTCCTTATCAGAAGGCACAGGGTTTTTAGCAATAGTAGCCTTAACACCCTTGGGGCCTGGAGAAATAATTTCTGGATCAGCAGTAGGGTTTTTAAAAGGGAATTGATGAGATTCAGGAACCCTATAATACCTATCCGGTTTTCTGGGGGCAAGATGAACAGAATTAGGAGTTAAAGAATTTTCCATGAAGACATCATCCACAACTTCCAAAACTGGAGGTATAGCCAGAGGCTTATGCTGTGGCAAATCCAAAAATTCCCCGATTCTTTTCTTGATTGTGGAAAATCCTGACATTCCCATTTAAAATGCTCCCTAAGAGTATTCAAAGTGTCCCCAAAGGAAAAATCTTCTGGAGGGGAGGCAGAAGGGATAGAGTCCTCAGCAGCAGAATCTTCAAAGCCAGAAAAAAGTTGAGAATTTCCTTCATCACCAGCAGACATACTGGAAATCTCAGAATCTGAGAGACAAAACATCAGGAGATAATTCCCTAGCCCTCTTTGAAGCGGGGAGGGGATGAGGGCCCCTAACCAAGGAAACAAGATCACCAGCCATCTTTATCAACTGGGACTGAGGCACAGGAGGGGAGGCCAACACCCGCTTGTGAGTAGGTTTGCGGCTGGAAGGTTTACTAGCAATCCGGAGGGACTCAGAAGGCCTAGCAACTGCATACGTCTGAACTAAGGTAGTTGGTCTGGTTCTGGTCTCGTGTTGAAAAGAGGAGGCGTCAGAAGCTGACGCCTGCAAAGTGGCTCCGGACCCATCTGAGGTGGCAACAGGCACAGGGTCTTAAGAAGAAATAGCAGCCTGCGGCATGGAGGACTCCGTAAAGGTCTCGGCAGAGGCTTGCGGCTGAAAATCTGTGGACTGCAGTGGCTGTGAAAGCTCCTCACTGACTACCGCTGTGCTGATGACCAATTTCGCCGATGCGTCTTCAGCAGATTTAAACCTAGGCCTGTCGCGGTCCTTGTCTTTGCGTTTCCTAGGTATATCCGAAGTCAGGAGACCAGAAGACGTCATACCAATGAACTTAGGCCAGACTCCGAAATGCATATACAAATTCTTAGCTCTATGGCCTATAGTACCCGGGTTATAGGAAGCACAGAGATCGCAGCTAGGGACGTCGTGCTCAAGGCCCAAACAAGTTATACACAATAGGAATGGAAATTACAGTGCGGAATCTGTTTTCCACAGGCAAAACCATTATTAGCTTTATCAGACATTCGTTAAAGCAAGAAAAGAGGATCCCCAACAGGGTACTTATTTGAAGGCGTCTTCAACTTGGTAGTCGGAAAGCAAAACGAAGGTAAACGGCCAACCGGCACTAGTGCAAATTGCATCTGCTTCGGGCTCCGCGGCAAGAAAGGCTGGGGAAATGATGTTGGCTGCCTCCCTTTATACCTGACATTCTGACATCAGTTTTACAACCAGCGGAAGCCGACATCATATACAAAGGACTTTGGTATTCGGGCCGACTGAGTGCTACTGGGAGCTAGATAACCCATATATGAGGACTGCAACAGTGAAACACGAAGAACTTCTTTGTATACGTTGCTTGCTGTCAGTCCTGTCAGAGTTTTTATGTTGGGAAAACCAACAGACTTTTTATGGAGAGAATTTCAAAGCATATTAGTTTAGCAATATCCACCTCCAGGATTTAAAGAATCTGTTAAATAAGCACATTTCACAATATCTGCAACATGTTTTCCTCTTTCAGGCTCTACATGTTGTTATGGAGAATCATAGGGGTGGAGATATTGTATTAAAAATTGAATTTTTGGAAATGCAATGGATAGGTGATCTTTGTGCCGATGTACAACCGGGGTTGAATACCTGCCTATCACTTAAATCTGCTTTAAGCTGACGGAGGTTAAAATAATTTGTATGCATTTGTTATTATTTTTATTTATGAATTCTTACATTATATTATTTTAATTTTATAGGTATTTGTCGGGTGCAATACATTAGATATGTCACAAACTGATTCACGATTTTCTAACTATCTGATTGGTTGGTTTTAATCCCATGCCTTAGTTCTATGAATGGGAATGTTCATTCATTGATTATATGCACTTTCAGCAATGATTTGGATTGGCCTATACACTATTTGACTGGCCAGCTTTGATCAGCGGTTTACCTTTTATAAGAAAGCTCTTCTTGTTAAGGGCATGTGAAGAATAGAAGGATTTGATTGGTTATTAAGTAATTTAAAGTATTGATTGTTTTGCTTTATAACTGATCTGAAGAAGGGAATTATCATAAAGTGTTTACCTTCTGTTACTCTAGTACTTATTTTTATTAAAGTCTTTTACATGAATGTTTTGAAGTATGTTTCATGATGCACGTTGTAGTTCGTTTTATGATTTATGCTGTGGCAGCTTTAGTACTTGTTTTCATCTTTTTTTGTACTTACATTCTCGTACCTGGCTTTAGTGGTGTCTCGTAGTTTTGCTCGTGTGTGTGTGTATACACACACACATATATATATATATATATATATATATACACATACATAACATATACACACACACATATATATATACACACACACTCGACAGATGCAGAGGTAAAATGGACGGTCTCTCGCGCATACAGAATCGCATAAACATACACACTCATGCAGAATGCAGAGAGAGAGACACGCCCAGCAGTTACAGCCACCTTCTTGACCAACTACATTTCACGATGTCTCATTGTGATCAAATGAATGAAAAACTGCATACAGTGCCAAGTGAATGCATCCCACGGACATATCTCTCAACTAGTTCCCGATTTTGCCTCATGTTGTTGCTCTATCCCTTAAAAAAACAACTGATTTTCATGCTACTAACTGCTCAGAAAAAGCCAGCTGATGTAAATCCTCCTGCTCTAACTTTTTCAGTGACTTAGGGTAATATTTAAATAGGAACAAGTCCCACGCACGTACAGTGAAGTGCACGGCCCCACTGAAGCAATAAATCAAAAATCAAACAGGCCAGCACTGAATTTCACAAAAAGAACTTTTAATAAAAAAGTTAAATGGGCATGAGTACCCATAAATGAATATACAAAAAAACAGACACCCAGTGGGTGATAAAGCATAACGGTTTCAACATAAAGCTTTCATCAGTGCTGTACAGCAAATGTTACAATCAGTGTATATACATATATATATATATATGTGTATATGTGTATATACATATATATATATATGTGTATATGTGTATATACATATATATATGTGTATATGTGTACATATATATATATTTATTATACACACACACACCGCAGCCCAGCAGTGCACTACATAATTATCCAATCACAATTGTTCACGGAGTCCTGGAAAAAATAAACCACCTAATGTAATGATCCACATTCTTGCATTATAATCCAAAAGAGAATGTAAATTTTCTGAAGAGGTACTTGGTTTATATATTCTATCTATAACTGTAAACCTAAACCTAGCAGACAGATGTGATACCTGATGTTTATATAGAGCATCTGTGTTTCTATGACATTTAATGTCACTCATATGTTAAAACCTTGCCTGATTTGGAGTCTGTGTGTCACCATTATTATTAGCTTTATCTTGAGCAAAGAAGCTGAGATGTATGGGCACTCTCTCTTTTATTCTGTAGGTGTACTATTAATTGAGTTTTACAAGAACAACTTTTTTGATGAAGACGCACACACCACACACACTCATATTCTTCTAATGCAGTTATCTGTAATAGCTTTATTTTCATCAAAAACATTTTTTTTTTAAGCACAGCAAATAGGGAGGGAAAGAACAATTACAGCTCTTTATAACTGCTTACTGCAGTTAGTATTGTTATTTTTCTTTTTCATTTATTTTTAACTGACACTCAGCAAAAATGTTGGTCAGCCTTCATTCCATGATTTGTGGGAGCTTACTATGCTGCCAAGAAGAGACAGACTTGATAAATGAGGTTTGGGACAAACTAATTTGTCAGGGACCCTCTTTAGTGATTGTGGGGGGGGGGTTATTTTTGGTGGAAAAGGGGGTGGGGGGAGTTTGGTATGGTTAAGTCAGGTAACGGGGATTAGGCTTTTGGACAATAAGGGGTTAAGTGTTTTGAGAGGTTTACAGAAAGTGAGGGGTAGGTTAGGGAGGGACTTAGCTTAGCGGATATATCTGGGAACAGAGGAAGTGGTGTCACATTCACGCGTGAAGTGGTCAAGTGAGTTGATGGACGTTGCTTGACAATAAGTGAACTTAACTTGATGGTTGATTTGAAAGGGTGAACAGGTACGCTGCCTGTTTAAGGTTGGTGGATGAGTAGGTATGCTGCCCTGACAGATGACTGAACAGGGTGAGTAGGTACGCTGCCCTGAGATTGTTTGAGAATTGTGAAGTTTACTGTTATTTGTTTTACATGAATAAAGTTAATGGTTATGTAATATTAATAAAGATTATCAAATGTCTTTTGGTGTTGGTGTGAGTTATTTAAAGGGGGCCAGGACAATAGGCACTTCTTGTGCATTATCACCATGTTAGAAAATGTCACATTCCATTTTCTAAACTGTGTTAAGGGAAATAGATGGCTCCAGTAGCAGTGTAAATGAGTGTCCAATCAGACTGAGTCGATTCAGTGAGGAGCAGGTCTTCAGATGATGCAAAAATATTTCTGAAGCAAGTGTAACACTTTCAAAGGAGCATTTTCAATGAGCTGTTCTACTCAGCACAACTGCTATAGATATAAACAACATAAATCCATGTGCACGCATACATATTTGTATGCCTGAACACATAAATGAACATGCCAACCATAGTGCACAGCTAAAGAGTGTTCCTGGGAGAGTTTCAGGTGCTTGCAGGCATCACTGCAAAAAAACAAAATTATGCATTATAACTTCACTTTGCATTTTGAATTCTGGTTGTGTTTTGCTGTGTGGAAGAAAAGCTAATGCTTTGTTGTGCACAATAACTCCATTACCAGTAGCAGATAACATGTAAGCAACAATAGTCTTCTATGAGACTGCAACAAACACAGCCATGTCATCACAACATGGGAACAACTGGTTCAAGGCCTTTATCGCAGTCCTCTCACAAAACAATCAATTTCCTTACAAAGCTAACAACATTTCTCGACAAAGGCAGCCTTGTCGTATAACTGCATCTAACAATATCAGACACACTTACACAGACTAAAAGTTTCCTTGACTTTAATGACCGGGTCTGGGTAGGAGGGGATTTTAATTTTTTTATGCCACATAATGAATGTTTCTGACTTTTGTATGTGGATGGAATTTTGTTTTGTGCATTTGATAATGCCCAGATTTGTTTCAGGACTTATTTGGCAAAGCTTAATTTTTGTTTTAGTATCACCAGAGATGGGTATCTACATAGTAAGTTTAAGTAAGGGATGTGCGGGTGGAGCCTGCCCCACCTCACAACAAAAGTTTTCCCCAGAGTTTTAGTACAATGATGTTTATGGCTCATTGATGCAATTCATTTAGGTTTGGTAGTGATATTTGTGTTATCTGTTCTAAGATATGAATTCCGGACTACTACATGCTAATTCTACCTTCATTTTACTTCTCATATATACTAAAAAATTGTCAATAGCACCTGCATAAATCTGTACACATTAGCTTGTAGCAGTCTTCTATACTCTCACTTTACAGTCTGGTCTTCCCCATTTTTTAAGAATGAAAGCTTACAACTAACTCCCTACTGCACACAATGTCGCTGTCCTCATGCAACTGTAATCAGTCAGTTAACAGGAAGCAAGTGGAAGGGCCAGAGGAAAACTTCCGGAAATTAAGCAGCGTCACAAATGTCTACTGGCTCGTTCATTGCTTAGAATACATTTTCATGAATAATCAGAAAGGAAAAACAGAAATTAAAAGCAAAAAAAAAAAAAAGACCTAGAAATACAGAAATAATCACATACACATTTAAAGAAATACTTTTTCTATCAGTCCATTTGTATGGGTTTGTGTTACTCTCCCATAAGTAAACGTAATGCACAAGACCTTTGTTTTCTCTCATACTTTAAAAACACACCTCCTGTTAATGAAGAATGTATCATCTCTGACTGCATCTGCCGATATATTTATGCAAAGGAAACCGACAGACTTACTGCATATTAAATGTGTGTGTGTGTGTGTGTGTGTGTGTGTGTGTGTGTGTGTGTGTGTGTGTGTATACACACACAGACACACACCACTGACTTGACAAATCGACAATTAGAGTACCAATAACAAAACTGAAATCCGCATTAAAAAGGGAGTTCAGAAGATTTCCTCAAACAGATGACTGTGGCTACCAAAACGGCTAGCATTTTTTTCACCACGTTAATAAATTTTAAGAAATAAATAAGCAATTGCTATAATTCTACCTATTTGGTGTGGTATGTATGTGTGTTCTCAATGTCCAGCTACCATTCTCAATGCAAACTGGCACAATAGCTAATAAACCTTCCAAAAAACAGCTCATTTCTTAACCCCAAAGCAAAAATACCTCAGCAAAGGGTGTTCATAACCCTCTCAGGGAATATAGCAGCACTTCCAAGTGAAGTTTAATAATGAGATCTGCAACTTCCCAAACACCACTGCACCACACTGAAATGCAAGACACCACTCACTGCTCAAACAGCTAATGTTGCCTTCTGCTCCATAATTTACAAAATTATTTTTCTCAGTCCTCAGATTTAAACCATTTGTTCAGTTTCTATTCAACTTCCTCCTCCTACGTTACTCCCTAAAATGATTTACCAGAGAAAGTCTTTTCCTTCTTGATGAAAAAGGCTTGGATTGCACTCCCACTGAGTACAAGGGAGCATCCCCTCACTTCACCAGTTTTCAGTCTGGCAAACTGTCACTTCCCACAATTTATATACAAGTGCATAAAGCAGTAGGTTAACTGTTCTCTTGTTGATGTTTTCATTTAGCAACAGTCTGCGAATCTAAATGGCAGCCCTGCCATGTTTGTTATTCACTGCCTGAATTTTTATATATCCATATCGTCAAGCTCAAGGTACTTCAAATGTAGAACATGAATGCTAACACAGGGGATACCTGCCTCTGTGTTTTCCTATACAGCAAATGAAAGAGCACGTTTTGGCCCAGTCTACCTACATTAAAACAATACAGACTTTTTTATTTTAATATAAACAATCTTAATACTTCTACAGAACAAGAATACCTTGTACTTTATGCACATGATTCCACCCTTATCTACCTCTCAGGCAATACAGAAAACTTAGAAAAGATTACACAACATGCCTTTAACTCTACAGAAAACTGGGTTTGTAACCACCAACTCCTCCTTAACTCTAAATCACTTATCCATGAGAAACAAAACTTTAAAATCCCATCCTTAAACAAGACTCGAGCTGAAGTAGTGCTCCATACAAAAATGCTGGGAGTTGCAATAAATGACTACCACCACATAGAGAGCAATAAAAAAAAAAAAAAAAAAAAAAAATCACAAAACCTAGGAATGCTATATACAGCCATAAAATTCCTTACTATATCTACCTGTCGCTCTTGTGACTACATATACCTACTCACCTCTCTATTATACGGTTTGCCCAACATGATTACTCTTCAGGCCACCCCAAACTCTAAACTAGAACAATGTTACAACAATGTAGCTAGATCTGCAGCTAATACAAGCTACAGAACACTTCATTCTTCTGTAAAAACTGTAAATTGTCTAGCATTATCAACTTCTCTCAATGGATAAAATTATATATAATCCCACCTCCTGCCTAACGATTACTACAATTCTCCACCACTACCTCACAGATAGTCACCTTGAATCTTCTGACAAAAATCTACTTGACAACTATAAGCCTTACAAAAACTGCAGTCAAACTCTGTACTCACACTGTGTAGCAAAATTCTGCAAGACAATTCCTTCATCAATCAGAGCAATACCAAACATTAATTTATTTCAGCCACAACTAAAATAATTCATCTCAAACTCCTCACTTTTCTGTTGGCTAATTTCAGCTCCTTCTCCTCTAACACCTATATATACACTACCTCTCCTTTTCCCCATTTCATTTTTTTACCTCCCCGAAACTTTGATTTCCCTCTATTTCTCCTGCCTTCCATATCTACTCGACTTGTCAGCTCTAACAAATTCTTATTTCTCACTCATGCCTCCCTTCCACTCCTCCTCCTTATCCACTGTTTCAGTTTCATCAGTCTGACATTTGCTTTGAGTGCGTAATAAGCTGAACATGTCAACACGTTTCAATGCTACACGATACTGTAGTTATCTTGTTGTAATGAAAATATAGATACATTATACATGTCATGCGTATTAATATTTGCATTTACAGTATATTCCAATATGTCAATTTTCACTTCTGTCTATCCATCGTCTGTTCTTATATTTGTGAAGCCCTTCTTCCCAGGCCTCCACTGAAGATGGACAAAATTATCCAGTCGGACCTTCCCTGTAAAATTTCAATAAATAAATAAACAGTATATTTTACTTAACTCCTTTGTTAACAGAGTAAGTCCACTGGATAAGTGTTCTTTTTTCAGGGGCGACCCAGGAGCACTGTCTGGATAACTGACGCGCTCAGAGTCACAGTAGGCAATCTGAAGTGGAAGGAGTTAAACCTTATACAATTGATTACAGAAGTAGCTTGGTTAAAGCTACCAGCCTTAATCCTCTGCTCCAACTGCTACAGGATTAAATAACACAACATATTATTGTACTAGTGGTAAAATGTAATTGGTACAACATGCTGTAAAAATGCGCTATAGTTTTAGCTGAATACTTAAGAAGCATGTATTTACTGATGTGAATTGGATACAAGAGTTTGTCGACTGACCATTTTCAGCCATGACTCTAGTTCCAGAGAAGTAAACTGCATAATGTAATTAAGAAAAATCAATAACAAAAGTGAAAATACATCACAGATACTATGATAATAAAAATGCATTAACACATCTTCCCCTATATGTTACACAAGTCTTGTATTACCTCCCCTATGGCATCACCCACACATGGAAATAACCTCAACATAGTTCCCTTCCCAATCATTACTTCTTTGGTAATACCCAATGGTACAACACTTGGGAAGCTGAACCAAGATCATATGTAGGAATAATGTCCTCCAATTCATCACAAGTACCACTTTGAACATAACTCTTTCTCTTTGTTTTAAGGCAAATATACTTCATAAACCCAAGCAATTTAAAACAAAAAAAATGTGGTTTGTACTTTCTGGCCAGCTACCCATAACTCCATGTAAGTGCTGCCACCCGTTAATAAAGTATGCATTATACAGTGGACAGTCTTCCACACATCCGTGTCTCCAGTCATGGCTCTAAACTGGGATTCATACTTGGAGTTGTTCAACATCTATCTTTATTTCACAAAGAATTCAATAAGCCAGTCAACAACAGCAAAACACAGTTCTAATGGAGCTTTGGCATGAGAAAGGAACGTACAACATAAAAAACTAAGAAAAAAAAGCATTATAAACACAGTTGTATAAACTAAACTCACCCAGCAAGCAGCACTGTTTGCAATGCTATTTACTCATTTCCTTACAAGGTTGGAAGGTTGCTACAAAGCAAATCTGTAGGCATAAACCAGACAGCAGGTTAAAAGACACACCTATCTGGCGGCCCACTCCAAAACTCAAGATGGCTTGGAAGCAAACAGGACAGCAATGTGTCTGTTCCCGGTTCCTGTTACTCGGGTACTACATTAGCCTGTCTAGCTGCTCAGACTCACAAGGGCAGTCTCAGAGTTCAGGTGTACTGCCTTCATCTTAAGGAGACTGATGTGAAGACCAGCAGTGCCTGGCTCAGAGAAAAACCCAAAGCAGGCCACCCATCCTCAACAGCTGCATATTACAGAATGGCTATGTCAAAAAGGAGGAGAAAACTGAAACCTATCATTGGGTTGCAGACTGAATTCCATCGTCCTAACAAATAACACGATTACTCTCCAGTTGCTCTTTGTGAGCTATCAAATGAGACCCACATGAGGGATGAAGCCAGTGGAACTGTTAACTGAAAGTGCAAGAGAGGGCAGCGTTGAACCAGTCAATGTAGCTTAAGAAGAAAGGCAGTACTATGCAAGAGATGACTGGGAAGAAGAGTCTTCTAAGGAGACTTTATAGAACATGGTGGCCTGATACATGGCAAGCCATCATCTGTGTTTTAGATACCTTCTTCCACCTTAACACACAACAAAGTTTAGAAAAAAATTATAACAGGTTACAGAACTCGGATACTTGTCTTCTATAGCACAGCAATACCTATCTTCAGTAGGCCCTCAATGACTTGGCATTAAAAAGGCATCCAGATAAGCAAGACAGCCTTTTTTTTTGGCTGCATGTATGTCTGAAGCCTGGAATAAACACAGCCTGACTGACACTGTGGTAGCTGACAGCTGCCACAGTCCATGACAATTTAAACATGTGTGTGTGTATGTGGGGGGGGGGGGTCAGATGTACATCACACAACATGGGATTACATCTTAAAAACACACAGATAAGGGATTTTTATTTAATGTCATGTAACTAAGATGGGGCATGGGTAATGAACAGCCTGAAGATAGAAAGTGGAGGAAATTTATTTTTATTTGTCAAGCTCATTATGACCTCTTACTGCTGGGCTGGGGGGGGTGTAGAAGTGACCAAATGCTGAGGTTTGTTGGGACTATAATAAGCAGACAAAATGACAAATGTTTACACTGGGATTAATGTCTAAAAACCAAGACAACCTGAAGGGGGCAGGGACAAGGGTAATATAAATAGTCAACTTAAGAGCAGGAAGGACCAAAAGCAGATGTTTTGGGCAACAAGCACTGTTTCCATAACATGAAGCTGCTTTCTCCAATAGAAGTGCTAAGTACAGGAAAACGTACCAGCAGCTACTCAAACTTCTCAAAAACACAAATGTTATGGATTTATTCTATTCTGAAAGGAGGAGTTAGGCCTGAGGTTAGACGTGAGTCTGCATCTTTTACCTTCTATCAGAGATGCTACTCATTTTCCAAGTTCCACCCTTTGAAGTTCCTGGGCCTGGGAAAGTCCTAGGAAAGGGCCTAAAGCCTTTAACCCTGTAATTGCTGGAGTTGGTGGGAAAGTGTTGACTGTACATATTCAGAGTAGTTGTGATCCAGTCTCAGACAAAAAAAAAATGTTGGGCCCATGTTGTGATCTGGAGCACACAGGTACAGCTGGAAAGGAAGACTTACTTTTTAGACATTATACATAGACACTTTTCAATGGTGTACATTAGGAGAAGATTCAATCTGCATGAATACATACCTACAACAAACTGAGAAACACTTGAGTGCATGTGTCCTCTGGCTCAGGGACACTGTGTACAAGCCAAAAGAAAAATGCACAGCCTTCTCACAAGGAATTGCACAACGCCGAACAGAAGGAAATACTGAAGTGTTACATCCAGCATGGACATACTCAAAGTACAATACAGGACTAAGGGAAAAAAGAATGCCATTGAAATAAAATGTACATTATCAAAGCATAACAGATAAAAAAAAAAAATAAAAAAAAAATCCCTAACAAACTAAGCCGATTCATTTGCAGTGTTGCCCTAGAGAGAACACTGGTGAGTAAGGGGAAAGGAAACAGTACCGGAGTTTAGATAACTTCTACTATCCTAGTATAAATACAGACAGTTTGTGTTCATAGATTAGTACTAGGCTAATTGCCCTTGCGAGCTATTTTAAGCCTAGCCAATTATCCCCTGTGAGATTCAAACCCTGTACCTTGTGTTTTGTAAGGCAAACACCTTAACCATTAGGCCACCCTTAAGTGGGCTGTTACAAGAAACATGCTCTATCATTTGCATAATGCCTTGTTTCTCTATACTGTAGTAAACAGAGTAGCCTAACAAAACAGGAAAAGCTTGTTTTTAATGGATTACAGTCTGTACAAGTTCCTACATCTAAAGAAAACAAATGGCTTGACAAACACTGTTGTGTCCAAACGTACAGAGAGGGAAAGCTGACAAACTGTAGTATGCTAAAAATACACCATCACCAGGGTTGTACAATCTATATAAAGAAATAGTGCTCTCCACATAATGAGAATCATTTTGACAATGATAACACTCTCAATGGCATGACCTTTCATCTTTCTCTCTCAGCAAAGCTTCAAAAGCAGGATGTATGTATGTATATATGTGTATGACCACATGGAAAGGAATTCGTTGTTACAAGGCTAATGGTTGTTGTTGCTGTGTCTTTCGGCTTTTCCCAGTTAGGGGTCGCCACAGTGGAACTCCGGTCCACTAATGATTGGCAGTAGATTTTTACGTGCTGAGTTGCCTGCCCTGACGCACAACCTTCAACAAAGGTACGCACATTCACACATGTCTCCACACAGAAGACGCTCTAGCTGAGAATCGAACGGGACAACGTCTTATTGTGAGGCGACAACACTACCGCAGCACCACTCATTTCAAATAAAAAAATTACAGTGTATTCCAATGGGATACAGTAAAGACCCTGGGCCTGATATTTGTTCCAAGGCTATTTTTATACATGTCCCAAAGACCAGTGTATGTGAATCACAGGTGACAGTCTTATAAAAAGAAAGCTGCCACAACCATGTCTCCCAGAAGGAGATACCCAACAAGATGATTCTGCAGTAGACCTGGTACATTTGTGATATAATGTCATGTCATTTTCTCCGACCCTTTCACAGTTTGCTTCATTTTGTGGTTCCAATTTTACACTTCTCAGACAGTTCCCCTCAGTAATGGCATCCATGCTTGACAAAATTCTTACCAGAAATCTTAGGATACCTCAGAAACAGATACCTAGAGCTCACATCATATTTACCTATTCAATATCACCAACAAATAAATCTAATGATTCATGAGTGAACCAACATACTTATTCAAAAGTATACAGACAGAAAAATGATGCGGTTGGCCTTGAACTCCAGGTTCTCACAGTTCATTTTTGTGGAGTTGCTGCATATTAAATGACTAGTACACCACCTGCAATTTATATTATGATGTCAGGAAGACAAGGTAAGTCACAGTGTTGCGCAGTAAAGAAGGCTAATACTATACACAAGACAGTGCCTAAACTTTAAGGCATATTAATTCCCAATAATACTATCACCTCCCATATGAAGTACATATTGTCATAAAATCTTGCATTTCTTTTCTAAGTCACACTTGGTTCTCTTTCAACAGGATGCATTTTACCTTAACATTCAGGCACTTTCTTAGCATTTTCCACATCTGTGATTTATTTTATTAATATACCAACTAGTTTTACTGACCAGGAATGTCCAACTGAGGGCAGAAAACACTGGAAGAAAAGGGTGATCTAATACCTTTTACTACATCAACACTGGCTTTATAAGATTCCCTGACAAATATTACACTCGTATTGTGATCATATCACACAAGTGTTGTCACAATTGAGCAAACACTCCCAAGTGTGAACAGAATTGGGAGGGGGGGGGGGGGAATCAGTCAAAATGCATTTCTGTAAGAGAGCAAGCCTCCCCATCAACTCCTAACACCCCTTGCTATTTATATATAGCAACTCTAAGGTCTCACCATCAAGGTGAAAGGGAATTCCTTTGAATGCCATTAATTTGTCCTTGTGGGGAAAAAACTGACAGTTGCATACTAGTGATCGCACAACTGAGTTTTGATCATTAGTGTTTTGAAAACAAGCTTGACTCCCTTTTCACCATACAGGCAGTTGAGCTTTTGGTCTACAAAGACCCTACATCAGGAGTTCATAAGTTAACTTACTTTAGACAGTCTTTTAGTAGCCACTTGAGCTTGGAAAGGGAAAGCACAGAACATAATTTTCCACATAAGAGAGAAACTTAAAAAAAAAAATCACTATATTTATGTATAAACATAGCAAGCATATACATATAGATTTTACACACACACACACACACACACACACACACACACACACACACACACACACACACTATTTTCAAGTTATCACTTCATCTAATAATACTTGGTCTCAAAAGTGACCTAATCACAGTTGATCTAATTATATTCTCCAGCATATTTTACCAGTTATAACACTAATAATAATAAAAGTTTATTATTTAAATCAATACGATTGGATTTCTTTACGATTTGTAATCAATAATGAAGTTTGCTTAGCCGTACTTTGTTGGATTGTGTGACTTGGTAGTGCACTCCCACTATTTTTTTCTACTGCAGTCAACTGTGGAGTTGTTAAATATAATTGTGGGGAGGGGGGGGGGGTGAGGATAAAATATGTAGCTAATAAAGACAATATGAATCAATATGAATACAGTCAGCCAAAACTGCAATACAACTTGATAACTAACAGTTATAGGACTCAAAAGGCTTGTGACCACTGTTTGGTCAGGCAGAATTTCAGGTCATTTTACTTAACTCAATCCATTATCTACTTTGTGCCTGAATGAGGTGGTTATTGTACAATGATGTATGCTGTTAAAATACCCAAACCTAATGTAAATGAAACATACCACTAACTTATTTGCTGCAACTTATGCACATTAACCTATAACAAAATGAAGTTTCCTCACTAGGTGTCCACCGAAAACAGCCAGTGACCAGACAGACATCCCATTAAACTAAAACAGTCTACCCATGGTTCTTATTTGCATGTCAGGAAAATAAGAGCTTAATAAACATCCCTATGTCTGCATACATTTTCGGACACAAATTGAAGATTTGTGCCACACACTAACAAAGTGACTAGGAGAGACTCTCTCTTTCCTCCCTTTCAATACCAAGGAGTGACACTGCTTGCAATCAGTGAACAAAAACACTTAACAGGTAATTACAACCTCTACTGTAGCCCAACAGTTCAGGAGTCCAAGCAAATCAAATTCTATGAACAGTCCAACCTAAACATAATCAGGTCACTGCACTGTTCAGAAAGCCACTATATATTTAAACTGCGTTTTACTGAAAAAAGGCAGCTACAAAGCAGGACTGAAACTGCAATGACAGTTTGAACAGTGAAAGCATTTATTCACACTTTAATAGCTGGGTAGATCGCACTGAACACAGAGATCTACCTATTTTAGATCTACTATTAAGTGAATGAATTCTTCTCCTCAACGTACTGTACAAGTGCTAGAACTACAATACAAACCTATTCAAAACTGCCTCAGCAGGCTACAGGTTATGGTTTACAACTCCACAGCTCTGTGAAATGGGGCATAAGAGCACCTTTTCTGCAATTAAACTAAGATTTGAACTTGAGAGAGAAAAAAATTCCACATAACAAAGGTTCTTATTGCAGAGAGGACCACTTGGCCACCCTGTACTGCCAACTTATCTAAAGTTTGGGTAAGCTGAAAGTTTTACTTAACCAATTTGAAACCTGTTTTTTCATCCATCCAGAGCAAGAAAAAGTACAGTTATGCACACTTACCATAAATGTAGATGTTCGAGTGTATTCACTGTTGCAGTCATCACATTTGGGTTATCCCTGCCACGGTAGCCTTCGACCGGCCCGGATACCAGATACTTAGTTTTTCTGCATCGGTTGCTGTCACTTGAGGACTGATGTCAGGTCGTCAGTAGTATAAAGTAAGGCAGCCGACGCCATTACATCAGTTTTTCTTGCTCTAGCCTGTCAGGAGGCCCCAAAGTAGGAGGCCAGGTTCTGGTGGAAGAACCCCACCAGTGGAAATACCAATATGTCCCTTGTAAGGAGAGGAATACAACAAGGAAGAAAGGTAATATAAGGAGAAAGAGAATAAAGGGGATGAAGGGAGGGGAAACAGGACTGCAACAGTGAATACACTTGAACATCTACATTTATGGCAAGTGTGCACAACTGTACTATGTTCTTCGTGTTTCACTGTTGCAGTCATCACATTTGGGTAGATTCCCAAAGCTGAGGAAATGGGTGGAGGCAGTCAAGGAAACTAGGGGCTGGCTAGGATGCCCTGCTAGACTGTAGAGGCAAACCCTGCCCTGGATTTGGAGGAGAGAGACAGGTGGTAATGCTTGGTAAAAGTGTGAACAGATGTCCAGGTGGCAGCCTCCAGGGTGTACGGCTTTAAGAAGCTTTCTAGGAGGCTTGCACAAGTGTATAAATATTGAGCACATACGAGCCTGACTACCATTTTGTAGTAAGCTGTTGAGATGTAAGCATGCATGTCTGTATAGTCTGTCAGTTATCAGTTTGTTTATACTTTGTAATGCTGCTATCCATTCTGATGCGTTTCTAGCTAATTAAACATATAAACAAACTGCCTCACCTTTTAGTCATCTATATTAGACAGAGCCAAGTGACACAAGGGTACTGTAAAATATTCAAAAAAATCTGATAAGCTGACTTCTAAAATGGCATCAATCACCATTTATTTTTCACTTACTTGTTTTCAACTATACTTCGTTTAGTAAGTCATCCAACCTGGGCTTATTACATTTTCAGTGGAGTACTAAGCAGGAAAGCCCCAGTTTAGTTCGAAAAACAATAGTAACAATACAGATAAGGATACAAAGATATGTTTTCCTGAATTTTGCTAATGTTTCATGTTATTTTAACCATACATACACAGGCAAACACGTACATACATACAACATAAGATATTAGTGACACTCAAGAAAATAAATTCTGGTAACATAAAATAGACATACATAACATATAATTTAGGGACGTATGCTGTTATACATAGTAAGAGTAAATACAAAAAACTGTACTTCAAAAAGTGAATTAAACCCAGCTACAAAATAATTCAAAATCAAATTAAAGTACTTAAAAGTGCAAGTACAACTGCATTTATAATGCATTATACACTAGTGACAGTGTCTGGAAGAAAAAATTCATTTTTCCATGAAAGAAGCAGACAGTGGAAAGCAGGATGTAGAAGCATAAAGTAGCAAAGGTGAAAAGTATTGAATACAAGTACACTGAAAAAAGTATGTAACAAGAAAAAAGTAGAGTGGTAGAATCTAGAAAAGAGGGTGTAGATCATAAGTCCAAACGCACAAGTGCCCAAATGCTGAAACTTCGAACTAGGAAGTTTGATGTGTAAAAATAGCAAAGCCACGGAACATCAAATTATTTCCCAGGGAAAGAATTTGGTGAGCTGTTTACATAGCTTTGCTATTTCCTCCACTGTGGTGCAATCTCGGAGTTGGTATATTTAAGTAGGGGGGTGAAGCCCCCCCCTACATTAGCAACAGTATGTAGTGTTCATTTGTTTACACGTTTTGTACCGGAACAGCGATTTTTTTTTTCCCTGGGAAAAAAAATTGTTCCGAGTGCTCGAAGTTTTCAGTTTTCCAACTTCTGGGTTCGATATTTACATAGTCAAACTTAGTTCGACTGTGATATAGATCTGAAAACAGTGTACACCTTGTCTGAGAATCTGTAATGCAAGGGTTAAAGTAAAACAAAAGGGTCAGGAAGATGGAAAGAATTAAGATAACTAAGCAGCACGTAGCTTCAGTTGTGCAGCAGGCAGAAAACATCTGCAAATTCGTGTTCTGTTAAGCAGGATGAGAGAGACTAATATAAAGCAATGCGAATCTAGGCTGCAGAGCTGGGCAACAAGTAGCTGTTTACATTTTGTTTTTTAACAAGAAACATCTTTATTGAATTATCACTTATGACATAGACAAACAGCTATTCATTTAAGCAAAATAAAGCTGCATGCTGTTTATATAAACATATGCTATTTAACTTCTTATTTAGTTCTAATTTACACTAATTTCGATACCCTACCAAAATCTTCTGGCCAGAATAATTAGTAGAAACTACTTTAAAAGCAATTGTTTCTTTTACATTGTAACTAAAATCATTACACATTTGATGTGGTCATATGTAACACTGCTTATGCGTGTCAACTGCCAAGAGGTTACACTAACATTCATGTGTTTTTATACATAAATTAGAAGCACTGCAGCCTTGGTAAACTTTCAGGACACAGACATACACAAATTTTCATGCAACTCATATTAAAATGGTCAGTGGCAAAGTAGCCAATGCACTACAGGTGTAGAAAAAAAACTACACCAGTTGCTTTTACTAACTTTATCAAACAGA
Source organism: Protopterus annectens (assembly GCF_019279795.1). Lineage (NCBI taxonomy): Eukaryota > Metazoa > Chordata > Ceratodontiformes > Protopteridae > Protopterus > Protopterus annectens. The sequence goes on along the minus strand of NC_056728.1, from coordinate 5,858,241 downwards.
GATGAAACTGGCAAAGTTCAAGCAGGCAAAAATGAAGTCAGAAAATTATCCAAGTGTCCATTTTAAGGATGACAACTCTCAGGAATTTCTCTGAGAGTCAGGAAATCGGGATCTCTGTCAGGAAATCCCAGTTTTGGTGAATGCATATTTACCTCTGACAGCCAACACATTACTGAAGTACATTTTCCCAAACTGTACACTACTTCACTTGGATTTCCTAGTTGCAGTTACATCTTCAGAATAGTCTTTTGTTTTAACGAGCATCCTGGGGTGTGTGAAATGTGACCATTAGCTGACAAACAGATGAAAAGAACCCTCTTCAGGTTACAACTTAACAGAAGTACAAATGAAGACCTAAAACCTCAAACATCCGAGCCTTCTTTTCATAAAAGTTAAATCATGGATCTGCCCCCTCCAGTTGCATTTACTTTTCTCCATAGTGAAAACGTATGTACCTTTTAACTTCAACATAAATACTGATATGAACAAAAGCTGTACTCAAAAAAATTACAGCATAAATACCACAGGCAGCAGTGTGCAAACAGTTTTTATTCTCTTGGTCTTAATCACCTTAGTATGTTTGTTAAGATTCCCATACTTAACTAGTTAGCAGTTTTAACAAATTTAACGCCTCCTGAAACCAAAATAATCCCACAAAATAAACAAACAATCTGCACATGGTAAAAGTCATCTATTTGCTCACTTGCTACATTCATTTTCTTCAACATGACTGCTAACACGATTAAACTGGAACGCAAGCAATACCCATTCATTTACTGAAATTAGTGGGACAATGGCCAGATGAAAAAAATGGGCATTTGTTCAATTTTTGCCTGTTCCAAGCGTGGCAACCCTAATCTTTCTACTTCAGTGGATCGATTATGTAAGATAGTGTGCAAAGACACAAAACAGACTGCAGCACCTCCATGGTTTTCATCTTTATCAAATTGAAGTTGGATTGTGGTAGGTGTTTTTTAGCACTTAGAAATTAAATTTAAAGTGAAAAAAGCAGTTTAAAAATCCATCCATGTTATGTGCGACATCTGTGCCCTTCCGAGTACACGATTGGAAAGGACATGTTCACAACAAAGTGATGGTTTGACTTTCGGCTTTTCCCGGTTAGGGGTCGCCACAGTGGAACACCGGTCCGCTCGTGACTGGCAGTGGATTTTTATGGTGCCGAGTTGCCAGCAAGATGCCCAACCTTCAAAGAAGGCACGCCCATTCATGCTTGCACCTACCTGCATGTCTTTAACGTCACTCGACTGTGGGGAGGACATGCAGACTCCACACAGAAGGTGCTCCAGCCAAGAATCGAACAGGAGAATCTCTTGCTTTGAGGTGACAACGCTAACCGCTGCAGCACCGCGGCTGTTCTTCCAAAATACTTGTTTTAATTTCATTCAATGCTTTGTTACAACACCTTGCTCAAATGTTATTATTCTGTCTTCTATATTGCTGTGTTTTAGTAGTTTTTGTAAATTGTATTGTACTTGTTAACTTTGTTGATATTAGCTTTGTAATAATTGTATATGGAGCTTTTCTCCCCAGGCCTCCATTGAAAATGGGCTCATTTTGGCCCGATGGACTTTCCCAGTTAACAGACTGTAAATAAATAAATAAAATAAATAAATAACTTATCAAGAGAGGCTGGAAGTTTTCTTCTTCATCTCCTTAAACATGTTCATCATAGTGCAAACATTGTGCGTTTACTTTTCTTTATAAATTTGCAAAATATTTTAACTGTACAGAGTACATAATCTCACTCAGTTTCATTCTACCAGTGGCATTTGTGATTTGAATGTTGTGGCTCATGCTGTTCACATGTACCTTTATAAGGGCTTGTCTGCAAATAGTGCATTCACCTACAGCATTCGGGTCACACACTTCCTAATGTTCTGTTACTTTCAATGTGCCACAATGCCAAAAGATTTTTGGGTTTCTACAGTTTCTCTTGCTACGACTTCTTTCATCTTTTCCTGGTTAGAGGTCGCCACAGCAGATCACCTGTTCATAGGCTGATACAAGGCTATCGGCCCTAGGGCCTATACAAGCCTAGCTATAACAATTCCCTGACTATTTCTTCCCACAGTATTTACTTCCCTGGACACCTGTCTAGCAGGGTAACTGACAGGATCCCCGGGGTGAATTTCCTGTCTGCTCATGATTGGCAGTGGAGTTTTTATGGTGTCGAGTTGCCAGCCCGGTGCCCAATCTTCCACAGAAGGCACACACACTCACGCCTAGTGCCAATTTTTAGTGTCTCCAATCCACCTACAGCATGTCTTTGGGATGTGGGAGGAAACCGGAGCACCCAGAGGAAACTCACGTGACCACAGGGAGGACATGCAGACTCTGCAGAGAAGGCACCCCAGCCAAGGATCTAGACAGATATTTAATTCTGATGCCTTATGACCTGAACCAGGCTGTTTGAGGGAACCATATAAAAAAAGACCCCTCTGATGCATAACCAACTGAAGTCATCTCAGCCATTTTACTCCAACAATATACTAAAGGCATAAATGGAATGTGGACAATACCTTCTGTTTGATGTATTTGCACATTATCATTAAGGTAAAATGCACTAACAGAACAGTTGTAACTCTTACTGGATCACACCAATCTGCACTTTATTAATTTTTTTAAAATAAAAGCAGACATTACATATGTTTACAAAAGTTTTTATTACTTTACAGATTCAGTCAAAATATTATCATAATCTGGAATAACAGCTATTTGTCCTGATAAAGTACTTGTTAACCTGTTCTTTTGGCTATCCTGCAAACAAGGACACAGAGCAGCTCCTTATTTTAACTCGGCAGTTTTTGAGACTAGCATTATTTACAGATTCTCACCTCAAAAAGTTGTTGTTGTGTCTTTCAGCTTTTCCCGGTTAGGGGTCGCCACAGCGCGGCATGAATACTGCTTCTACAAAACGTAATCAGCTTTATCTGGAACCTAAATCATTCTCTTGTTGCATTTTACACAACTGCCTGTAACTGAACTGACTTATTTCTTGCTAAGTCACGTGGGGTTGCACGTTCTACTGCCTCATAAGATGTTTACATAAACTCTGCAACTGTTTCAGCCCTGTTATACATTCCTCTGATATTAGCAGCAAATGGTTTTCTGCACCCTGCTGTGATCTTTCTTAAGTCTTTACGTAGCCATCTGTGGATGTAAGCCTTTTACAATTCCTGATAGACTTATTTGTCTAATATATCCTTATTCTATATTTCTTGCTATTTTATTATGCACACAAAAGCTGCATTCGGTTTACTGTACAGTGCTTAGAATACAATATGTTCCATTTTATTCACTTACTGGTACTGCTTGCTAGCAATTACTGTTTAAAATGTGAAATGCTATTGTAAAGAAAGCTTCCCCGCAATTACCATTTTTTTTTCTGCACCAGTATCTTTCCTTTGTTTGTGGACTTGGTTGGATTTTTTTATTCTCTAACTATATTAGAAATAGGTCTATTTTAGACAACTTCAGAAAAGAACTTGAAAGAATGCCTAATTCATTCCAATGAATGTAGTTGCTTTAAAGATAATGTCCATCACAGAAATTTAGTCATGACCAGTCAGAGTTTACTTCTGATGTCATGACGTTTTGTGGAATACAAAAGCAACCATGTGAACAAACGTGAATATGCTGCATATATTTATGTAGTTACTCAATGAGTTGAACTAAACCACTCCAGGTCAGTAATCAAGGAGCCTGAATCCTCACCACTGACACTGGAGAGGGATGTTCACGTGGAATACAAATGGATACACTCAGTATTTCCAGACGCAGACCTCTTTGCAGCAAGCACAATTTTCCTTAAGAGCACACAGGACGCACACACAGCTTGGGGTCTGGGTATCTCCATCTCTCTCCTGGTACCAAATAAGGCTCCGAACAGGCACTGTGAAACCAGTGCTTCATGTCCCTGCCCCAAGTAGCTGACACACACAAACACACACATATATGAAAGGCAGGCACAGATTACTCGCTCTTCCAGCTTTGCCCAGACTACAAGGTAGATTCACTGCCAACAGTCAGTTTCTATAATGCTCTTAAAAGGGTATCCAATTATGCTGAGTAAAGTTAATATTAATACAACTGGTAATGTTCACCAACAGCAAGGCTTTCAGGAGTGGCCAAAGTTATCACCAAATACATATGTGCAAATACTCTCTAAGCTTAACTATTTTCTAAAAAGGACCAGCCACAATGAAAAGCTTAAATATATATAAGAATAAACACACACAAGAACAAGAGAATACTAAATATCTACTTACAGTAAAATGCCAGAGTTTCAAACACAGGGAATGTTAAAAAATAACACAGATGGAAAGTTTCACACAGTTACAGAAAAAACAGCACTTAGCTAGTCTCACTATCTATTCCTGATTGACTAAAATAATTACTGTTCCCTAGTTAAGTTAGTTACTACCACAAGGCAAGTTGATGTGGGTAAGGGTCTTTCTAGGTCAGGTTTCAAAGAACAGACTGTGCCCAGTCTGACTGAGAGATTTCTCAATATAATATCTAATTATTTCAGAGTTGATTACACAATGACATCACATCTGGTCATCTGACTTCTGGTTCCTATGCTATCACCAGCAATAAAAGCTGAAAGGATTTTAGCACCTGTGTGTCACCATGCACAAAGACAGAGCTTTGCTCAGATGATCTGGAAGTCATAAAACCATTAAACACAAACTCTTCATACAGGAGCTACAACCTATTCTCTAGAACATACATTGCGTCTCTGGCTCCATTCAAAACTGTGGGATAACATCTTTGTGACTTAAACCACAAAGTAATTTAATTTCAAGAATATTCTGCAAAATCTGGTGGATTAAGATTAACCTCTTCACTTCCAGTATATGCTGTTACAATGTATACATTTAAACAGTTACAGTAATGCATACACATCTCTATTCCTTCCAGCAGGGCACACTGTTGATACATTTCAACACAAGCAAACTTCACACTTACATTTTCAGCACAAACATCTGTACGAATCAGCTTGATATACAAATGCCATATAATTATTTACAAAATTCCAGCTAGCTATGCTGGCATATGTTACAAATCCATTGCATTATTTCTCCTGGCATGGCTGGCAGTACCTCTTACCATCACAGTTAGGAAAATACTGCCGCTATGAAAAATACCTATGACTCTTCAATTTCCGCAACTGTACTTAGCTTCATGCATTACTCTTCTTTGTACAGGATCAGGTCATGGCTGGAAATGGGTCTTTAAAGATTCCACTATCTAGTTAAAGAGAAATAAAATATGGACTTATTTATGGGGAGTATTATGGCACAGTGTTTAGCACTGCTGCCTCGCACTTTATGGTTTTCCAGACTAGTTCTCTGCTACACGGAGTCTGCATTTCCTTCCTGTATCAGTGTGGGTTTTGTCAAGTGCTTTGCCGTCCTCTAACATCACAAAAACATGCCTTAGGAGAACTGGCGGTTATCCTTCAAACCATCCATATATGTGCATGTGCGTTTCCTGTGACATACTAGTGTACTATCAAAGATAAGTTTCTCTGCCTTGCACTCACTATGTGCTAGTAAAGGTTCCAGCTCCTCCATAATCCTAAAATGGATTAAACTTATTTCAATTCTGTGATAATTCTACACTAATGATATATTCTGCTCTTTCTAGAAGTGGGTAAACAAATTAATGTTTAATTATTTTCCTAGCCCCATAAATATGATTTCACAGGTCTATATTAAATCACTGCATGCTTAAAAAAGTGATAGATGACTTATCGAACCCATGTAAGTGAAAGCTTACAATCTCGAACGCTTAGAACTGCGATTTTTTTTCCAAGGGAAAAAAATCTCTGTTCCACAAACAAAACAAAAAAAAAATTTAAAACATTAAAGTGGGGGGATTAGCCCCACACACCCCTCCTACTGAAATATACCAACTCCAAGATTGCACTACAGTCAAGAAAACAGCAAAGTAATGGAAGCGGCCAAGCGAGGTTTCAATATTTTGCCTTTCTGTGCTTTCAAGTTCGATCAAGGCGCATTTGACAGAATGAGTCTTCAATCATTTAATAGGAACCAGATTTCACTGCATTATAAATGTGCACTAAAGAAATAGGTCCTCTTTCTGGGATGTAATGCTTTGCCTTCCCTAATGCATTAGTAGTTCTATTGATAAAAATTACATCATACCTCACTTACCTAATTTTCTTCAAATTCTGACTCTTTTCACCACATTCTTTTAAGTGAAGTCAAGGAATCATTTATACCTGAACCATTACACTTGGTCAGGTTTAAAAGTGAAGTTTATATCTTACAGAACTGAATACGATAGGTTCATACTTTCAAACTGCTTTTCTTATTTAAAACAACTGTTGATGCAGTCTCTACTTGGGGATCAGCAGTGATTAATTTAGTGTTGGTTCTTGTATTTTCTCTGCAATTGTGCTGCTGTGGAGTTAAAGTAAAGGGGATGGGGTTGCAGTAGGGCTTGCTCACCTGCAAAAATGATTTTTTTTTTTTTAGTTTTATCAATCTTTGACTGGTGTGCCTTTTCCGGCTTATGCATGAGGGGAATTTAGATCTGACAAAACATAGTACGCACTCACCTGTTCATTTTTCAGATAACATAAAGGTGACATTTCTTGTCTAATTTCTTGTTCTATAATATCAACATTAATTCTGTAGCTTCATATTAAGGTGACACTTACTGAACAAATATAGTTCTATTTATTTTTTTAATGTATGTGAAAAGTAAAATACAGATCACAAACTTTCACATTTGTTTATGGTGCACTATACAGTAACTCAGTGTTACAGTAATTTGAAAATTTGAGTCCCCCAGAATGGGCAAATGTTAACATGTCTTTCCAGGAAATTTGCATATTACCCTGCCTTTCTGTGATCTTTGCATACTACTGACAGGAATAAAACATCACCTATTGCTGTAGTTTATTTTATTTTTTTTTACTTATTAGAACAATCTAGTTAAAAAAAACAAAGATGAACAACACTCTTTCTGTAAACTCTTCATGTCAAATCTACTGTTCTCCTTAATGTGGTCATTTTTACGGAAGACTTAAGGTAAATATAGAAATGAAAGAGATGTAATTATCCATAATCAAACTTACTTTTCTAATAGTTTTTCAGATAGGAAGTATTTAGCTATACTACTTGATTTCTTCATAACTTTAGCTATAGCATTTGATTTATCTATCTAAAGGAACAAAGTCCATTGCACTAATCGCAGCTTATCTGCACATGCCTTGCAAATTTGGAAATCTCTGCAAGTCTACCTTAAGGAAATAAACTTAAAAAAAATTTGTTAACATAACCAAAAATTTCTTCTTTGAAGTGGCAAATGTAGCAATGTTGTAAACAAAAAACGATTATCTCACATTTTATTCCATCATAGCCTTTGGAAAGGAGTGACATACACCGATCATTCCCTTTCAGATTTCTTCCACTTCTTTTCTTTACTCCCTTCATCTCTATCTTGTAAATGCTTGCAAACAGTGGAATTTCTTGTATATAAAAATTAGCTATACTTTGTATCCATATTCATTATACTGTATACTGCTTTTTGTGCCACTCATACAAACATTTCAATGCACTGATTTGTAGTTGTACCCTCCTTTGTACATCTCTCACTGCATTGTGTACCATACTTAACTATAACTTGTATGAATGTTTCAATGCATTTGTTTGTACAGTAGAGTCTCGAATATTTGAACTAACTGAGACCTAGTGTAGTTCAAATAATCAAACATATAACTGAACCAGCTAAAAAAAACCTTCCAAAATATTGTTTTTTTCAGCACACAGGAATACACTTTTTAACCAATCAGTGATTCCAGTGGACAATAAAGAATATTTTTCTCACAAGAGTTGGCTACAAGCTCAAAAAACATGCTTGAGCGAATACGTACAATGTTTACATATTCAGACTGATTTTCTTACTAGAAAATTTTGGAAGTCTGGTGCGGATAATGGACGTTTTGGATAATCACCTCTCTACTGTACTTGTTTTCTCCTTTGTAAACCCTGGACTGAGACTGAAAAAGATCAATTTGGAACACAGTTGCACTCCAGTTAACAAATTAAAATAAAGACAATGCCTCAAGCTACAAGATAAAATATACCATTCAAAGAAAAAATTAACTGTACCCACTGTTTTCAATTCGAACATCCATCTCTCACAGCCTTGCCCACCACATCCTAAACTAATAAATAAGCCTTATTATTCACAGGTATTTAAAATAAAAAAAAACTGTCCAAACCACAAAGACCTCCTAGCCGAAGGTTTGGTATGCAGAACACAAAGTCACACCAACAGCCAAATAATATTCAAAACACTACAGAAAACTTAATTGCAAAAAGGATCACAGAACTAGCAAGCCAAAGTCCCTAAGCCAGCAAGACAAAGCCAGTACATCCAGTAACGTCTTAGTCCTAAGCAGAATCACAAATGCACCACTCACCAGGCTGTGCAAAGATTGGTCAACAGTTAGCTATTTATGCGCCAGGATCCACAGTGTCACTAGGGCCCTTAATTCCTTTTATCCTAGGTATACATATGACAGGACTACTGTGCACATGGGAGTGAATGACTTGAGACACAGCTTGGATCATATAAAGAGTGACATGATGGATATATAAGAATATACATCTGAAATGGTATGAAATTAGCCTTGAGCAGTATCGTACCATCAATATGAATGATGCCACAATATTTCAACCTGGGAGGAGATGATGGACAATCCTAACTGCTTTGCTAAAGATGACGAGCACCTCTCTCCTCTACAACAGCACAGAGGGAAAACCTGAGAATTTCAGCTATACCAGAGAAGCTGGAAGGAACGCACTGCATTAATTTTGTGAAAGCACAAATAAGCAACCAGACTGGTATTCCACAGCAGGAGTTGTTAGTTGAAAGGGCACACCATGTGCATGTTCCAAACCTGGCTATGAGAAAACAACCTAGAACTTTAAAAGTAAAGATGCAATCCTACCATCAGAAAGAGTTGATACTGACAAAACTGTGGCAGGAGGACAAAATACTAAAACTGGGAGATAACATGTGAAACCTTTTCTACAGTTTCAATGGAAAATGTTGGAGAGAAGGCACAAGAGTTAAGAAGAATCGAGAGTACATTGGAAATGAAGCATAGACAGGATTTGGGAGATGGACATTAACAGTAACACAACCAGTAACTTAATATGGGGTTACAATGCAATAATTATATTTGTGAAATATGACAGAACAAGAAAATCTGGAAATATTGGACTTTTTCAGAACTTGTTGGACTTGTGGGGGACGGTAACATACAAGCCCTACTTAATGTCATTAAAGTTTGGAAAATGCTTTGGGGAAGGGAAGAGAGGAAAAAAGTTAACTGTTAATAAAGAAAACTTTTTTCTTAATAGTACTATTTTTTGGTGTATGGTTTTCCTTGCATGCTATAAAGTAAAGTTTTCTCAGTTATTTTTAAGTGTAATGGGGATTGTAAATAGGTGCTGCCGTTCTTTTTTCCTTTCTTTCTCCCTTCTCTCTTTCTTTTTGTTTAGTTTTAAGAAATGTTGGCACTGCAAAATGAATGTGCTTTTTCTCATTCTTGCATGGGGGAATGACTGGATTAAGGGCCTTAGACTGGATTTAGTAACAGGTTTTAACAGAAAACAAGTAAATGAAAAAATAATAAATAATATGAGGCTTTTTCTAGCTAATGAATGTACGCTTAGTAGTAATTCTGTATCTAGCCCTCACGTCTCCATGCAGACAATCTGATAAAGAGAAATTGGTTACAGTCTGGTACAGAGTGATTGGCTGGAGAAAAAAAGAAAAACTGGCTAGGAGATAATATTCTCTGGAAGCATTCAAGGGTTTTCCCAGCTGGGAGAGCTATAAAGAGAAGACGAAAACAGTTAGCACTTAGTAGAAGCACAGGCTGCACCGTGCATCATAACATGGATAGCTTTTCTTTTACGTTAACTCAACTCTGAGTGTGGCTGTCAGTTGGGACATTTGTTCCTATTACGATGGTAAAACTTCAATATTTGAAGATGTACATAGTTTTGTGTGTTAGTATTAAATTAATAAGTTTTAGGGGAGTATTGAGGGTCTGCTTTTTTTTTTGTTTGAGGGCTTTAAATAAAACAAAAAGGTTTGTAAGATGCGACATAGGCTCAAATGGATATGACAAGAAACTACATAAAAGTTCAACCTGCAAAACCGTGTTTGCATGCAACACAAAAGCTGGGTCTAGACATTTAACAAAAAAAGGTACTATGCATAAAAGGTGAGAATAATAACTTTAATACAATGATGCTTTCTGTAATGTCTTTAAAAGTCAATGGTCTCACAAATAAATACAAAAAAGAAATAATAATGAACTATTTTAAAAATAGTTATGTTACAGGAGACATACTTGAAAAGAACTGAACATGTGAATTTGATAAAAAATTGTTTTCAGGATGGCTATTCAGAGGAATATCTAGGACAAAGGAAAAGAGAAGTACTTTAATTGCAAGAGGAGATCCAATACTGATTGAAGAAGAGGATAAAAAAGATAACAATGGTAGATTTACAGTGCAAAGGTGCTACTGGCAAGGGAGGAGGATTACACTGGCATGTATTTACTGTGGATATAAAAAGTGTACACACCCCTGTTAAAATGCCAGGTTTTTGTGATATAAAAAATGGGACCACAATAAATCATTTCAAAACTTTTCCCACTTTTAATGTGATCTATAACCTGTACAATTTAATTGAAAAACAAAAATTGGTTGGGGAAAAATATAAAAAATAAAAAACGTGCAATAAACTGGTAGCATAAGGGGGCACACCTTTAAACTAATACTTTGTTGAAGCACCTTTTGATTTAATTACAGCATTCAGTCTTCTTGAGAACACACCTGCCATCAATAAGAGAGAGAGCCTGATTAACCCCCAAATAAAGTTCAGCTGTCCTAGTACAATTTTCCTGACATTTACTCAGTTGCTTGCTACAGCAAAAGCCAGGACTCTCAGAGAGCTTACAAAGCATCAAAGGGATCTCATTGTTGAAAGGTATCAGTCAGGGGTCCAAATGGAGAGATGAAAAGTCAGCAAGCCAAGGAGAGTAGTAGTGCTGAAAATAAACTCATCCTAAAGTCTTAGTGAGTACCCTCACTAGGTGGACCCTGTTTTTACAAAATCTCACCAAGGCGACACTGATATAGACTGTATTTAAACAGTATATGTCATGGACGGAAGTAGGTTAAAGAACTGGAAAAGATGACAGTGCAGAATCCTCAAAATACAGAAACATTCCTATAATGGGGCCAGGCCAGGTGCAGGGGGAGGATGGCCCCCCTGTTGTAGAATGAAGTAGCAAGCCTCAAAAAAAAAAAATCACAAAAACTGATAGGCCAAAGAAGAGCCATAAAGATGATACAGTAGAATACTGAGGATAAGAAAGAAATTATGTATTGTTACTATTATGCAAAAAGCCCAGAATTTCCAGACACAAGATATACAAAACGATTAAGAGAGCAATTAGAGGAAAAATAAAATACTTTCGCAAGAAAAACTGTCAGAAGCTTCAAATGAAAATTTGTGTTCACAGATGCAACAGATTTGCGAAAAACAGTATATAGATCAAGAAACCTTGACGTGTTTGGAAAAAGAAGCATCTGAGGAAGTGCGAAAATATAAACAAAACCAAAAGATATTTGAAAAGTATAAAAAAGAAATATGGACATGGGAAAGAAAGAGAGATTTGATATGTTGCAATATTTATGCAAAGGAGAAAATCAAATTAATCAATGCGAAGAAGGCAGCCTCAAAGATATTCGAAGAGAAATACAGGCAAAAGCATCCAGATATGGAAAATTTCACAAAAAAAAAAAAACAAAGGTGGAACGCAGAAAAGAAGATTAGTAAAGCAGAAGTTAAAAAAACAGAATTTGAAGTTATGGTGTGCCTGCGAAGTGAAGGATTTGGTGTAGAAGGCCTAGCACAGGTTACATCACAGCAGGATGAAGCGAGTCCCCAAAGTAGGGAGCCAACAGGAAGATCAGGAAACATCTGAAGAAGACATATGGACATGGCAAAGAGAGAGAGATTTAATATGGTGTAATATTTATGCAAAGGAGAATGCAAAACTAACCAATACAAAAAGACCAGCACCAAAGACATTTGAAGAAAAATACAGGCAAAGGAATCCAGTCATGGACAACGTTACAATACAAAAAATAAGAAGACAAAGAGGAAAAGTAGAAAAGGAGATTAGTTCTGGAGAAGTGAAAGAAACAGAAACTGAGGTTATGGAGTACCTGCAAAGTGAAGGATTTTGTGTAGAAAATCTAATTCAGAAAGCACCACAACAGGATAAAATAATGGATATCCAAATTAAGGGGAAACAGAAAGCACCACAACAGGATAAAATAATGGATATCCAAATTAAGGGGAAATCAGTGGAACAGGAAGCAATTGGTCAGGTGCAATATAAAGATAATTTGGAGTCTTCCACAGGAAACCAGTTTAAACATTCACTTGAAGCTAGACAGCAAGGGAAGAAACAGTAAACTGTGGAAACTCTGATGCAGTCAATGTTGAGAAGTGATAGGCCAGTGAGTTCCCATATGATAGAGCAACAGATGGCATGGGATGAAGTTGGAGAATGTGCCACAGGAAGGTGCTATAGAATCTTCTATAGAATGCTCACAGGAATTGGAAAACAAGGGATGTGCCCTTAGTTTGGAAGAAAATGAGCTAAGAGAAGAGTTGCTCGATTTAATGGACATAGATATATCAAGATCAATGAAATAAATAGACTGCAGAAGTTTAATAAAATCCAAAAAGTCATAAGTTTGATAAAAACAAATGAACACAGTAATTAGGACTCTTCATACAGATCCATGTGACATAATAGAAGTAAACAGGATACATTACTGTGCAGCTAAATTAATAACTGATAAAGTTCTACCACAAGAACACAGGGTAGTAAGGAAAAGGAAGGGGATAAATCGAATGCCATCATGGAAATATCAAATAGAGAAAACTATAAAGCAGTTAAGTTAAGAAATGTCACTGTTAGAAGATAATAGATGAGGGAATAGATCAACAAAAATACTAAGAAAAATAGATGTGATAAAAGCAATGCGCAGTGTCAGATCAGACCAGGATCTATCATGCACTATTGCAAATAAACTAAAAATTTCAGCGCAGGTGGAAAGACTTAGAAGATGCGAAAATAAATATAAAGGAAAAGTGCACAATAAGCAATTTATTGATGACCCAAAAAAGTTTTATAGAGAATTGGGAAATAAGGTAAAAGGAACTGAAAGACCACCAAAAATGAAGAAATAGATGCATTTTGGAGAAGTATCTATTAAGATCCCGTGGAACATAACAAATATGCTAAATGGATAGAAGTTAAAGAAAGAATAAGAGGTTCAAAGATACAGGATATGAAATTAGATGAAGTAACAGCCAGAGTGACTGAAACAAAGTTAAGAAAAGCCTCTAACTGGAAAACCCCAGGCCCAGATGCAGTACCTAATTTTTGGCTGAAAGTATTAACATCGTTGCACGAAGATTTAGCCATGAGTAAGAACTATTTATATGCACACCCCAAACTGACACCAACCTGGTTAACAGCAGGAAAAACAATGCTCCTGAGTGAACCTGCAAGCAACCCTAAAAATTATAGACCAATAACTTGCCTTCCGACGACGTATAAACTATACACGGGAATTGATGCTGACAGAGTTTATAGTCATTTAGAAGAAAACTCAATTATGGCAGTAGACCAAAAGGGCAATAAAAGAAAGTCCTATGGAACAAAGGATCATTTGTTGTTAAATAAAGTCATAGTGGAGAACTGTAAAAAGGGGAAGTATCTAAGTATGGCATGGATTGGCGACAAAAGCATTTGATAGAATCCCACATTCATGGATAAAAGAGTGCTTAAAAATGTATAAGATACACCCTACACTGATCGACTACATTACAGCGACCAGGAAATAGTGACAGACCACTCTGCAATTAAGCCATGATAAAGGACAAATTAATATCCCAGGGATAAATATTCAAAGGGGATATTCCAGGGTGACTCTCCGTCACCGCTGCTATTCTGCCTTGCCCTTAACCCATTAAGCTGTCTACTTAACAGCTTAGGCCATGGGTATAATCTGGCTCCTAGAAAACAACCAAGTGTAAAGACTTCTCACCTTTTCTTTGTCGATGATTTAAAACTGTATAGCTCATCAGATGAGGAAATAAAAGCACAACTGCAAGTTGTCAAAACTTTTTCAGATGATATAAGAATGTCATCTGGTCTTGATAAATGTGCAAAAGCAACCTTTAAAGCAGGAAAACTGCAATGTCAGGAAAACATCAGTTTGGGACAAGAATGTGATATAAAAGAACTTGAGCAAGAGGGAGTATATAAATACTTGGGAAATGATGAAGGATCAACAACAAAACATGAACAAATGCAAATAAAACTTAGTAAGGAATATTTCAGAAGACTTAAATTAATCCTGAAAACAGTACTGACATCTAGGAACGAAATTCAAACTATAAACCAATTTCCTCTTCCTGTCCTAACTTACAGTTTTGGAGTGACTGACTGGCCCAAAAACGTACTGGATAGATTAGATAGGAAAACAAGAACTTCATGCACACCAAATGATTTATAAAAAATCAGTGCATACCAAAATTATATATTCCCCGTTCTGAAGGAGGGGTGGGCCTCCTTGAAATTGATTATATGTATAGATCTGCAAATGTGGGACTCCACACATGCCTGCTGACCTCACAAGACCCAAATGTATTGAAACATGAGGAGAATAAATCTAAGATGACTTCTCTGCTTAATTTAGCAGAAGCATATTGGCGTCAAGCAAGAATGGAAATCAAACCAGAAGTGGATAAAAATCAGGCAGCAACAGAATGTGCCAAAAGAAACAAAAGAAAGAATATAAGGTGAAGGACCAGATGAGAAGGCAAAAAATGTGGAAAAAGCATAAATATAGTTGCAAGTATAGAAAACTTCTGGAAGAATCTCATGTTGATCAGGAACAAATGCAGGAATGGTTAAGGGGAGGTGAATTCAAACCAAAAGATGAAAAGTTAATATTGGCAGCCCAAGATAGTGGGCTATGTACACGTTGGTTTACAAAGTCCATTGAACATGTGGGGAAAAAACAGATAACTGTAGGTTTTGTAAAACTGAATTGGAAACAGTTGCACACCTTGTTGCAGGTTGGGACATTCTAATGGCAGAAGGACTGTATACTGAAAGGCATAATAATGTGGTAAGACCGTTGCACTGGGGATTGTGCAAACATTATGGCATTGAAGTGGCTGAAAACCCTGGAAACATGAACCACAAAGCATCTTAGAAAATGATGAAGTTTACATCACATGGGATCACCCATTAACAACAGTTCAAAAGACAGATGCTAGAAAACCAGATATAGTGGTTCAAGAAAAGAAGATAAGAGTAGCATTAACAATTGAAATCGACACACCCAGTGACTACAGTGTCTTGCGTACAGAGACAAAGTCATAAAATATCAGGATCTGCAGGCAGAAATGAGAGCAATGTGGAAGAAAGATACCCAGACAGTTCCAATAGTAGTAGGAGCAATGGGGTCTTATAAAAAATAATCTACAACCGTATTTAGATGAGTTACCAATCCATGCAACTCCATAAGAATTGCAGGAGAAGTCATTACTGGGCACATTGCGGGCGCTCCAAAGAGCACTTTTGGCTGACATCAAAGATTGAAATAATACTAATTTCATGAGTTTTAATCATACTTTGACTTAGGAATGGAGTCCATTCCCATCATGGTATTAGAAATACCCAAAAGACCTGGAAAAATTAAAAAGACTGAAAGGCATCAGTCAGGAGAAGAGTATAAAAAAATTTCCACAGCATTGGATATAACATGAAACACAGTGAAGACAGTCATCAAAAAGTGGAGAAAATATGAGACAACAGTGACGTTAAAAGGCACTGGACGTCCCTCCAAAATTGATGAAAAGACCACACAAAAACTGGTCAGGGAGACTGCCAAGAAACCTACAACAACAATGAAGGAGCTGCAGGAATTTCTGGCAAGTACTAGTTGTGTACTACATGTGACAACAATCTCCCGTATTCGCCATATGTCTGGACTATGGGGGTAGGGTTGCAAGACGGAAGCCTTTTCTTACAAAGAAAAAACATCCAGGCCCAGCTAAAACTTGCAAAACAATACACAAAGTCTCCCAAAATCATGTGGGAAAATGTGTTATAGTCTGATGAGCCAATGCTGAACTTTTTGGCCACAATTCCAAAAGGTATGTTTGGCGCAAAAACAACACTTTGCATTACCAAAAGAACACCATCACCATGGTGAAGCATGGTGGTGGCAGTATTATGCTTTGGGATTGCTTTTCTTCAGCTGGAACTGGGGCTTTAGTCAAGGTGGAGGGAATTATGAGCAGTTCCAATTACCAGTCACTTTTGGCCCAAAATTTCAGGCATATGTTAGAAAGCTGAGGATGAATAGGAATTTCACCTTTCAACATGACAATGACACCAAACATACAATCAAATCAACAAAAGAATGACTTCACCAGAAGAAAATTAAAGTTTTGTAATGGTCCAGCCAGAGCCCAGACATAAATCCAATAGAAAATTTGTGGGTTGACCTGAACAGGGCTGTGCACAAGAGATACCCTCGCGATCTGACAGATTTAGAGCGCTTTTGCAAGGAAGAGTGGGCAAATACTGTATTTCAGCTACAGAAATAATCTGTTTTTTTTTTTGTTTTTTTTTTTTTTTTAAAGGAGCTGGTAGCACAGAAGTTTACCCTTATTATACCATGAACCCCCCCATTAATATTCCAAAACGTGCACGCTGATTGGTCAGCGTGCACGTTGTAAATAGACTTATACTAATGGAAAAAGGTCTGGTCGCCCGAACTTTTTCCATTAGTATAAGTCTTTTTTAAAACACTGTCTCGCTAAGTTAAAGGAGTTTAACATAGCGAGACAGGTTTAAAAAAAGCAACTCTCCGTTGCTTTTTTTAAAGCGGTCAGATCTTGCTTTCTCTGTTGCTTTTTTTTTTAAACCTGTCTCGCTGTGTTACATGGGTTTATTTTGAGGATTCTGCACTGTCATCTTTTCCACTTCTGGCACCAGTGTGCCTACCAGGATTGGGCACTTTTTTATCCTGGGTCTTGTGCACCTAGCTATCTTTGCTTTTAGTTTTTAACCTACTTCCGTCCCTGACATATACTGTTTAAATACAGTCTATATCAGTGTCACCTTGGTGAGATTTTGTAAAAACAGGGTCCACCTAGTGAAGGTACTCACTAAGACTTTAGGATGAGTTTATTTTCAGCACTACTACTCTCCTTGGCTTGCTGACTTTTCATCTCTCCATTTGGACCCCTGACTGATACCTTTCAACAATGAGATCCCTTTGATGCTTTGTAAGCTCTCTGAGAGTCCTGGCTTTTGCTGTAGCAAGCAACTGAGTAAATGTCAGGAAAATCATACTAGGACAGCTGAACTTTATTTGGGGTTAATCAGGCTCTCTCTCTTATTGATGGCAGGTGTGTACTCAAGAAGACTGAATGCTGTAATTAAATCAAAAGGTGCTTCAACAAAGTATTAGTTTAAGGGTGTGCCCACTTATGCGACCAAGTTTATTGCACGTTTTTTATTTTTTATATTTTTAACACAGCGAGACAGTTTAAAAAACAAGCAATGGAGAAAGCAAGATCAAAGTCAAGATGTGCCAAGCTGACAGACTCCTACCCAAGAAGACTGAATGTTGTACTTAAATCAAAAGGTGCTTCAGCAAAGTACTAGTTTAAGGGTGTGCACACATATGCAACCAGCTTATTGTACATTTACTTTTTATATTTTTCCCCTAACAGGTTTGTTTTTCAATTGAATTGTACAGGTTATAGGTCACATTAAAGGTGGGAAAAGTTTTGAAATTATTTATTGTGGACTCGTTTTTATATCCCAAAAACTTGGCATTTTAACAGGGGTGTGTACACTTTTTATATCCACTGTATTTCAGCTACAAGCAGAAGCTAGTTCAACTAATCTGTTTTTTTTTTGTTTGTTTTTTTTTTTAAAGGAGCTGGTAGCACAGACGTTTACCCTTACTATACCATGACCCTCCATTAATATTCCAAAACATGCACGCTGATTGGTCAGCGTGCACGTTGTAAATCGACTTATACTAATGGAAAAAGGTCCTGAAGCCCGGACTTTTTCCATTAGTACAAGTCTTTTTTAAAACACTGTCTCGCTATGTTAAAGGTGTTTAACATAGCGAGACAGCTTTAAAAAAATGCGATGGAGATCTTGCTTTCTCCGTTGCTTTTTTTTAAACCTGTCTCGCTGTGTTAAATGGGTTTAACATAGCGAGACAGCTTTAAAATAAGCAACTGAGATCTCCGTTGCTTATTTTAAAGCTGTCTCGCTATGTTAAACCCATTTAACATAGCGAAATATTGTAAAAGCAATGGAGATCTTGCTTTCTCCATTGCTTTTTCCAAAACTGTCTCGTTATGTTAAATAGGTTTAACATAGCGAGACAGCTTTAAAATAAGCAACGGAGATTCTCTGTTGCTTTTTTAAAGCTGTCTCGTTATGTTAAACCCATTTAACATAGCGAAACAGTAAAAAGCAACGGAGATCTTGCTTTCTCCGTTGCTTTTGCCCACAGCTCTGATGTACTGCGTAGGCATATCCATGCGCAGTACATCAGTACTGCCTCAGAATACCAGACAGTCTGCTGCGGAAGGGCAGCAAGGAGGCATTATACAATGCCATTATTTAAGAAAAGTAATTTTTTTTTTCTTAAATAATATTGTATAATAGCAGTAACCCACTTCTGGGTGTGGGTAATGCTGGATTTACCCACGGTTGACTTTGTTTGGCTACTCGGGCTTCGCCCTCGTGACCAAACCATGCCAACCGTGGGTAAATCCAGCATTACCCACACCCAAGTGTGGGTTATTGCTATATTATTGAACTGCATAGCTCTCAACCAATCAGGGACAAATCTCAACAGAAAACAACCATACGCTCCGCAAGGATGGCATGCAGGGTCAAGCCAACAATGTAAACCACCAACGACCAGCAAAAAACGATAGTGAACACGCAGTAATGAAGAAATAATAATTATTTATTTATAATTCCTTCAAATCCAGACTGGTTTTGGCTATTCAGCCTTTATCAATGAATACAATAAAGTTCTTCATTAAACTTTATCGTATTCATTGATAAAGGCTGAATAGCCGAAACCGGTCTGGATTTAAAGGAATTATAAATAAATAATTATTATTTCTTCATTACTGCGTGTTCACTATCGTTTTTTGCTGGTCGTTGGTGGTTTACAAATCTCAACAGAATCAGGGACAAATCCAGGAAAAATCAGGGACACTTAACATATTAGTTCAATTAACTTATGGCATTAGCAGAATTAAAGTATGTGAATTAATATACATTTCTTGAAGTAAAATAATTCTTCAGCTCTTAATTATTGTCATTATTTATTAAGCATAATTCACCACTTTTGTCCAAAAGGCACCAATGCTAAAAGGGATTAAGAGGGACAGAGCTAAAATTTGTGTCAAAATCAGGGACGGTTGCACTGTATACATACTCTAAAAAAAAAAAAAAGCATACAAAGCCAATGCCTGTAAAACTAACTGTGCAGTGAGGGAAGTAGGGGGAATGAAGCTTCAAAATGTGGAGTGTGATTTGGTCTTTTTTTCTGCACTCATTAGTAGAACTCTTCTAAACAAGCGTATCACTCAAAGAAAGGTTCTTACTGTAGGCCATAGACAACTGTAGCTATGTGGCAGTCAAGATGGTTTAAGAAAAAGTATCATTACACTGACTTTTTCAAGGCTACAGTCAAATGTTTGAGAATTTGGTGTCCAGAAAAACAGGTAAAGTATTTGGCATTTTAGGTTATGTATTATATGCAATTTAACAAACAAGTTAAATCCTTTTTTGTTGATTTCTACACTCTGCACAAATGTCAGTGCAATTTGCATTCCTCAGTGATAAATCTCTCAAGTAAACTTACTGACACTGCTAAATTATGCTGAAACATTTGATGCCCTCTACTTAACTTCTGGCTCTTGGTTTCTTTGAAAAGTCAAAACATATCTGCATTTGCTTTTAACTGTCAATCGGGCACTAAAGAAGGGCCTGGATTCTTAATGTGCATTTCTCACAATGTGAGCTCTAGGTACTTTTATTACAGAATCATTTCTCATACAGAGTTAACAGTACACTTATGACACAAGCTGAAAGTAAAGTCAATAATACACAAATATACCTAAAAACACACGCACACAGTTGTGCTGTTTCTACATATAATTACGGTTTCCCATGAAAAACATTTTATGAGTTTAAATAAGAGAGAAAATGCAAGGAAACGTAAAACTATGTACACCACCCCTTCCACAACTCCATTAACCACAACATCCACACTGTTTTTTTAAACACCTTAAATTATAACGGCACAGGCACACGTACATTAACAGAAAAGAAAACAAACCATATTAGTATATTTTTTAAGCATTACACATTACATACATATATGTTTACAACTCTAATTCACTCCATTACATAAATTGCTCAATTCATGCCTTCTCATAAACCTCACTCCATCTCCTAAACATTATTCTTCATGTGCTGTTCCCACAAATTCCATTTATTCCTATGCAACTTGCACTTTCCCATTTCTAAAGATCCCACCTCCAATCAACATTCAATATTTTAATAATTGTTAATTTAGACTTTGATTTCCATTTTCTAGTAACTGTTTTTTGGCATCCAATAGCATTACACATAGTAAGGCCCAACTTCTTCTTCTTTCGGCTTTTCCCGGTTAGGGGTCGCCACAGTGAAACTCCGGTCCTCTAATGATTGGCAGTAGTTTTTTTTACGGTGTCGAGTTGCCAGCCCGACGCCCAACCTTCAACGAAGGCACGCCAATTTCACGCATGTCTTTCGAATGCCACTCAACCGCGGGGAGGACATGCAGACTCCACACAGAAGGCACTCCAGCCGAGAATCGAACAGGAGAACCTCTTGCTGTGAGGCGACAACACTACCGCTGCACCACCGCGGCTATTACAGTTTGCCTAGGAAATTCAGATCTTGCATCCAAGCTCAAAAAAATAATTTCCTTAGTTAAAGCAATTTGCTCCCCAATAGGAAGTTTTGAAAATCTGCCATCTCTTTATACACCTAAAAGCATGTTACTGTTACCGGTCTCATTCCCATCACACCTCCAGCATTTGTTATATACCAGAGGAACAATTCTCTGAAGTCTGCTAGGGGTCTAAAATTGACTATGCAAACACTTCAAAGAAAAATAAATCCTAAACCTACTTGTTTTGCACACTATGGAGCTATACAGATGCCCTCCCACTGTTCCTTTGTAAACTGCCTTTCCAGTCTCTTCCATCTTTTCTAATCTCCTCAAATTCTTATAGATATCATGCAATCTTTTACATACTCTAATTACCCCCTTTTAACAGCAGCTTCTGTACTAAACTACTAAAAACTTTCCAAAGTTAGCCTCTTCTCTTTTCCTAAATTCCAATATTAATCCTTGCTAGGGAAGGCAATCTCTAACCTGGAGTCCAAACTTCTCCTTGGACTAATCCTACTCTAGTAATCTTTCCCTTTCAAGTTATTTGTTCCTGATACTGTGGTTTCTTTTTACAGTAAATTCCAGCCGTTTCTTGCCTATTTTCTGTACTCGCTACTTAAAGTCATCACGAATGTCAAAATCTCAGTCAATTCCCATGCTGGCTTAATTCTCAGAAAAATCTAATACTTCATGAATAACATTTTATATGGTTATTTTCCATAAGGGTCAGCAGCCAATATCCTACTCTCTCCTTATTTCTACAACCCTCTCCCCACCATTTCATCATATTCCATTTCCAATTTGATTTATAACCTTCTGCCTGTGTTATATGAGCATTAGCTGCATAGCTCTAAAGTATTACTTCAAATCATGTGATCCTAAACCACCCTGTTCTATGGGGAAAATCAACTTATCCCACTTAACTCTTGCCCTCTTTCCCTCCCAAATTCCTTAAACTCTTATCATCATTCACGACTCTCTGGTTTGGAGTCTGATATACCGGTTCTCCAAACCAGCAGATACACGCTCCCTCCCTGCTCTAGCTCTTCACTGGTATAGCAGAAAAATAAATGCAAAGGTCCAATAGAACACTGGAAGTGGGAAAAAAATCAGCTTGCTAATCTTACCCCACACATACTGAAGCTACGCTAAACTCCTTTTCTTTTTATCCCAGACATGGACAGGTCTGAAACTGTGAATAACTAGCTTTTCAACAAACATAAAAAAAGAAAAAGAGAGAGAGAGAGAGAGAGAGAGGCACACACACAGAGAAATTATTTAATTATTTCAATTCTGTTTAAATATTAGAGCTGCTCCTCATGACTAGTGTGGTAATACTACTTTGTACTTTTCTGCTCTGTTCCATCTGTTTGTATGCTTAAGTTTGTTTTCGGACCTTAGTGACTAGTCTTGTACTTTTATTAACAGTTGTGAAAAGACTGTGTTTCTGCATTGTTCTGCACTTCTATTTCCACAAGTAGAATTATTTGCAAAAGCTATCCGTTTGTATTTTAAACACTGTTGGCCCACAGTCTTGTAGTTTAAATTCAGTTATGACAGAGCTGTGTTCTCCTGCAAGATTTTGAGCCTTATTATTGCATTTTGTCCATAAACAGTGTTACTGATAAATTTCTACATAGTCTGGTGCCTGAAACCGTATTAGAAAGTCAATAGTGAGAGAATGGTCTCTGCTCCAGTTTGTGCTTCAGTGCTTTTATAGTCTGGTTATCTTTTACCTGATTACAATTGCATTCTATATCTGCTCCAGCCCCAGCCCCCACTAACACATTAAGCTGCAGAGCTCCAATATTGCCTTTGATTGTATGCCTCTGTGGCAAACCTGGTTGGTTTTCCTCAACCCTCCCACCATTATTATTCTTTTTCTTTCAGTGGTTCCTGTTAGGGGTCACCACAGTGGATCATCCATTTCTTCCGGTCCTCTGCATCTTGCTCTGTCACACCAACCACCTGCATGTCCTCTCTCACCACATCCATAAACCTTATCTTAGGCCTTCCTCTTTTCATCCTACCTGGCAGCTTCATCCTTAACATCATTTTCCCAATATACCCAGCATCCCTCCTCAGCACATGTCCAAACCAACACAATCTTGCCTCTCTGGCTTTGTGTCTAAACCGTCCAACCTGGGCTAACCCCCTAATATACTTATTCCTAATCCTGTCCACCCTCGTTACACCCAGTGCAAATCTTAACATCTTTAACTCTGCCACGTCCAGCTCTGACTCCTGCCTTTTTGTCAACGCCACTGTCTCCAACCCATATAACATAGCTGTTCTCACTACCTTCTTGCAGACCTTCCCTTTCATTCTTACTGGTACTAGTCTGTCACAAATCACTCCTGACACTCTTCTCCACCCACTCCACCCTACTCTTTTTTTATAAGGCCGTGTTTCTGCCCTGCACCCCTTATGATAATATGATTTCCAAAGCCCCTCCCTCCCCTCTTTCACTGCTACAGACGGTTGTGTAAGCTATTCATGTACTCTTCTCACCCACTGTGTTCCACAGATCCATGATACGGAGTGCCCACTCAGCAAACCAGTATTACTCTAGAGTGATCCTCCTTTACAACATATCTTTTCCTGCTCGTTTTACAGGAACTCAGCAAGCTTTTAGTCCTAGCTTGCATTCAAGAAGTGTTTTACTTTTATCCACTGCCATCCAGCCAGAGTTAAGAACCTTTGATTGCTAAATCCCTCAAGTTATTTTGAGTGATTGCTACGGTTTTCTGCTTTTAAGTGTGCATTTCACAGATTTTTTTTTTTTAAATCCTGTTCCACTCACAGTTACTGCTGTCTTGAAATTCCAGCTAGTTGTTTAAGTGGTTTGCGGTAAGTAGCACTGCACTTGTGGATTTCTTCTTCTGTTTTTTTTTTTTTACATTAGGACGACTGGCTCTGGGTTTAGACATCTTGTGGCAGGAGGTGTTTGCCTTGAGCTGAGTTGGGAAATATAATAAAAATGGACTCTGTACAGACATTATATTGACCAAAGAGCTCATAAATTGGTTTACTGTTTTTTTTTCTGTGCTGCTATAAATTTTGCGCGTTTGTTTAGGTTAGCAGTGCCCTGTACAGAAACAGCAGCTCATTAAACTGTACCCTGTAAAGCAGCAATACAGGACAAATACCTTGTGAGCTGACAAGCTTACAGCAGCTGGCTGGGAGTAAAGTAGCAATATCTACAGATCTAGTTAAATTCAGTATTGTGTACTCATTAAAGTTAGCAGAATTTAGTACTATTTAAAATCATCTGCCCTGATAAGGAACCCTTACTATACTATCCCCAATACACCAACCTGCTGTAGCTCACGAATCAAAGGATCGGACAGTATGAGGATATGCAGTTTTCTAACTTCTCTATAGCCAGCTTGATGGATACTACAGCCATCTTAAAACGATCGTCTCATGTTTACTGACAACTACTTAATCCTTAAAGAAACCATCAGAATTGTAAGAGGTTTACTTACACAGTGACACTGATGGCTAAACTCCCACACAGAAGTGCCCATCAGACTGTCAAAACCAGGTACACCACACACACACACAGGCTAACATATGCTGAGGTACTTAAAAGCAATCGTCTAAACAACAAAGATCACCTAGATTACCAGTTGTCAAAGCTATGTTTCAGCAAGCCCAAAGGCACTCAGAAAAAAAGTACAGTTTTGTACCTACCATAAATGTAGATGTCCGATAGGTATGCATCTGCAGTCCTAACATATGGGTTGTCCTGCCTCAGGCAGCCCTTCGGTCGGCCGGATTCCAAAGTCTGGGTCTGGCCTCGGCTGATGTCGCACTTCACCCATCATAGCTGCTGTTTATTGGGTATAAAGGCATCAGCCGACGCCATTTTCCTCAGTGTTTCTTGCCCCAGATGCCAGGTGCCCTCTAGGAAGGCTAAATTTGGATAAATGCAAATAATACCAAACAGTAGAGAGCAAACAATATAAAAATATATATATACATATATATACAAACAAATACACCATAATAGATTCCCCCAGCTAGCTAAAAGAGGGGTAAATACCCTAGGAATACCACAGAGGGGAAGGAGGGTGGGTAATCCTGACTGCAGATGCATACCTATCGGACATGTACATTTACAGTAGGTACAAAACTGTACTATGTCCTTCAAGGATGCATCTGCAGTCCTAACATATGGGTAGAATACCATAGCCAAACTGGGGGAGGAGGCACTAAGATAAATATGGTGTAGTTAAGATCCCTTGCAAAACAGCAGTTGCAAAACCTGCTCGGGATCTAGAATATAAGGGAAGATTATAATGCTTGGCAAATGTATGCACGGAGCTCCAAGTAGCAGCTTCTAAAATGTCTTTGGTAGCCACTCCTCGTAGGAAAGCTGTAGTGGTGACTGTAGCTCTTGTGGAATGAGGTCTGATATTTTCAGGAGTTGTCTTTCCATGAAAAGAGTAGCAAAATCGAATGCAATTTCCTATTCATTTTGAGATTGTCTGTTTTGAAATTGCTTTTCCTTGCATTCCTGTTGCATATGCTACCAGAAGCTGGTCAGTTGTTCTGCTGGTCTTAGTTCTGTCCAGATAGTAGCGTAATTGTCTGTGCACATCCAAGGTATGTAGCAGTCTTTCCCCCCTGTTCTGTGGGTTGGGGAAGAATGTAGGTAAATGAATCGCTTGGTTCAATGATACTCTGGAGACCACTTTTGGCATAAAGGTAGGGTTAGTTCTCAGAGAGACTCTGTCCTGATGGAAGATAAGGAAGGGTTGTACTGCCATTAATGCCTGTAACTCAGATACCCTTCTTGCTGAAGTGATTGCTAGCAGGAAAGCAGTTTTCCAAGACAAGAACTGTAATTCTGCTGTTGCTGCTGGTTCAAAAGGGGGAAGTGTTAACTTTTCCAGCACAAAGTTGAGATCCCATGTAGGTAAAGGTGGTTTTCCTGGAGGTTTTACATTTTTGATTCCTCTCAAGAACTGCCTGAGTAGAGGATGAGAGAAGACAGGAGGATCCATGTTGTATTCTGCTGAAATTGCTGATGCATGAATCTTAATGGAGGAGTAAGACAGGCCATTGTGGAACAGTTCTGCTAAATATTCCAGGATGTCTGCTATGTTTGCCAATGAGACATTTTCTCCCTTTGCTGCACTCCAAATGAGGTATCTTTTCCACTTGGCTGAATAAGTCTTCCTTGTGGAGGGTCTGCGTGCCTCCAGGATAATGTCCTTAACCCTCTGGGATAAGCCTGGGTTATTTTGTTTTATGCAATATTCCAAGCAGCTAGCTGCAGTGTTTTCAAGTTTGGATGTAGGATCTTGTAGTTGTCCTGTGTTAGAAGTAAGGGACATAGAGGTAGAGGCCATGCGTGTGTCCGAGACATGCTTCTCAGTAGCGGATACCAATGTTGCCTCGGCCAGTCTGGAGCTATCAGGATTACCCTTGGCTGATCCTCTCTGATCTTCAGTAGAACTTTGTACATCAAGGGAAGAGGTGGAAATGCATATGCTGTAAGATTTTTCCAGCTGAAGGAAAGGGAGTCCACCCTCCAAGCAAGTGGGTGGTATGCTCTTGTGCAGAATTTCTTCAATTGGTGGTTGTGTGGGGAGGCGAACACGTCTATCTCTGGTAGTCCCCATTTCTTTGTTATGGCTTTGAAGATATCTGGATGTAGCATCCATTCGTGAGCATCCGTGGTAGTTCTGCTTAAGGTGTCTGCTAGAGAATTTTCTTTTCCTGGTACAAATCTGGCCTGAAGTTGAATGTTGAGATTCAGGGCCACATTCCACAGGTCCATTGCCATCCAGCATAGAGGATATGAATGTGTACCTCCCTGTTTGTTGATGTACCACATGACTGTGGTATTGTCGGTCCTTATCAGCAGATGACCCTGTTGAAGGAGTGGTCTGAATGCCTGGATCACATGTTCCACTGCCAGCATCTCCTTTAGATTTATGTGTAGATTCAGCTGGTCTTGGGTCCATAGGCCTTGAATACACTTGTCCACCATGTGTGCCCCCCATCCTAGGTCTGAGGCGTCCATGGTGATGGTCTGGCTTGGATGAGGTTTGTGGAAAGGCAAGCCTCTGTTCAACTGACAGGCCTGAGCCCACCACAGGAATTCTTGCTTCAGGCATGGAATTATTGGAATCTGGGCTTCTAGACTGTGCTTGTGTTGAGACCATACATTCCTTAAGTACCATTGTAGCTTTCTCATATGCAGCCTGGCATGTGGAACCAATATTATGCAGGATGCCATGTAGCCCAGGGCTTGCAGGACTTTCCTTGCAGTAAGCCGAGTTTGTGTTGTTAATGTCATGAAGTAGGCTGGTAGTTGGTTTTGTTTTTCTTCTGTGAGAAAAGCCATCTGAGTTGATGTATCCAGTTCTGCACCCAAGAATGTTATCCTTTGGGATGGTACAAGTCTTGACTTTTGCATGCTGACTGTGTATCCCAAGGCTTGCAACAGTTGTATGACATTTTCCAAATCTTTTGTTAATTTTGCCTTGTTGTCCGCTTGTATTAGGCAGTCGTCCAAGTATGGGTAAATTTGAATTCCCTGAAGCCTGCAATGAGCAATTACTGATGCCAGGCATTTCGTGAATACTCTGGGCGCAGTAGATAAGCCAAAAGGCAATGTTGAGAATTGATAATGCTCTGATCCTGCAAGAAATCTGAGGTGTCTTCTGCAATCTGGTCGTATAGGGACGTGCAGGTATGCCTCCTTGAGATCTAGAGTCACCAGCCAAGACTCCTTGCCCAGCATGGGAAGAAGCTGCTGGAGGGTCAGCATTTTGGAACAATGAGGTATGTGTTCAATGCGGACAAGTCTAGAATAGGTCTCCATTGATTTTCTTTTCTTGGTACAAGGAAAAGCCTGGAGTAAAATCCTTGGCCTTGTTCCATAGGTGGTACCTCTTCTATAGCTCTCATCTTTAGTAAGTTGTTGATTTGTCTTAGAGCGTCTATTTTTTGGCTTGGTGGTAGGTTTGGCATTCCTCTCTTTTTTGGTAGAGTGTGGAAGTGAAACCTGTAGCCCTTGTCTATTGTTTGTAAAGTCCATTTGTCTCCTGTAATGTAATGCCAGTTGTTGGAAAATAAAGCTAGCTTTCCGCCCAAGGGTGCTTCCAGTTGTTCCCTGGTAGGCGGAACTAGAGCCAAGTCATTGTGTCTGTCCTGTGGAAGTGGTTGTAGTTGAATCTGTGGCAGTACTTCTCTGGTTGGTAGGTTGCCACTGACATCCCCTGTAGGCACCCCTAGATTGACCTCTGCCTCTGGGGCATCTATTTCTGCCTCTCTGCACTCTGGAGTTGTCTGGAAAGGACCAATTCTTCGAAGGCCAATTTCTGCTAAACCTCGGAGGTTGGACCTGTAAGAAATCCTTGACTGTTTGGACAGATTTTGCTTTTTCTTCCACCTTCTTTAGAACCTCCTGTGCAGGGGAGCCAAACAAACTTT
Source organism: Protopterus annectens (assembly GCF_019279795.1). Taxonomy (NCBI): domain Eukaryota; kingdom Metazoa; phylum Chordata; order Ceratodontiformes; family Protopteridae; genus Protopterus; species Protopterus annectens. The sequence continues at coordinate 5,829,607 of NC_056728.1, read as the reverse complement.
GTTTCTCCATGGGAGCATCTAGGAGTTTTGACTTAATATGGTCTGGTAAGGATTGTTCTTTTAACTAGGCATGCCTTCGAATCACTGTTCCAGTCATAGCTGATCTGAAGAAAGCCTCCAGTGCATCATAGCCACATTTTAAGAAATGGTTACTGACCTGCTGAGAGTTATGTACCAAATCCTGAAGGGACTTGTGGTCTAAAGGTTCAGGAGAAGACAGTTTTTTATTTAGCTGGTCTAACAAAAATTCCTGGTACTGAATCATGTGAAACTGACAGTTCAAGGCCCTGGCCGAAAGAGTAGCAGAAGTATAAACCTTTTTACCCCATCTCTCTAATGCTCTAGATTCCCTTTCAGAGGGAAGAGGGTTTTTGGCAGAGGCAGCTGCCACACCTTTAGGGCCCTGTGAAATGGTTTCAGGGTCTGCAACAGGAGCCTTATACAAATGGTAATGTGTGTCCGGGACCCTGTAATATCTGTCTGGCTTGGCAGGGGCCGAAGGAAGAGAATCAGGGGCAGTACAGGCATCATTATATGCATCATCAACAACTGTTAGTACTGGTGGAATGGCTAAAGGCCTATGCTGTGGTAAGTGTAAAAAGGTCCTTAGCCTTTTCCTTGATTCTGAAAAATCCTGGCCCTGCCATTGGAAGTGTTCCCTCATAGCATGCAAGGTTTCCCCAAAGGAAAATTCTTCATTGCCATTGGAAGTGTTCCCTCATAGCATGGCAAGGTTTCCCCAAAGAAAAATTCTTCAGGAGGAGAAGCAAAAGGAATGGAGTCTTCTGCATCAGAATCCTCATAAGGAGAATATGGGCCTTCGTGAGGGTCTGTAATGTCTGAGTCATCCGAGGAATAATCTGTAGAGACAGGTTCCGGGGGTTCAGTCCTAGGCCTCTTGTCTGGAGGCTGAGAGGCCCTGTCTGGGTGAGGTTGGGATCCCCTGATCAAAGAAATGAGATCCTCAGCCAGGCTGAGTATTTGGGAACTAGAGGTAGACCTATGTGAAGGAGTTTTAGCAAGTAAGGCCTTAGAAGATTTAGCTGCTTTAGCCCTGGCAAACGCCTTGATAGACATAGAAGTAGGGGGTCTAGTAGCCCCACGTGCAGGGGTAGATATGTCTAAAGGAATAGTGTCTGACAAATCCTGGGTGCCTGCTTCTGTAGCAGTAAATTCAGTAGCAGATTCAGCCATGCTCTGTGAGGCCTCGGCTATCGGAGGCATGTTTTCGGCCGAAGGAAGAACCGGAGGCTCGGTTTCAGCCGAAACCGAGACACTCTCGGTCGGCCTAACCGTGGTTTCAGCCGAAACCGTGGGCCGCGAGTGTCGGTCCTTTTCCTTGCGCTTTTTAGCTAAATGAGTAGTCGGAGTCTCCGACGGCATTTTGTATGCAAAAGCGGGACCAAAAAACTCCTCTGCAAACTCCGACCGACGTCTAAGTGTCCGTCGGTTGAAGGAAGCACAGGCTAGACAAGCTGATACTTCGTGGTCTGGGCCTAAACAAGGAAGGCAGTAAGAGTGGAAATCCTTATGAGGTATTTGTTTCCCAAAAGTTAAACAATTATTTACTTTGTCTGACATCGGCTGAGGCAAGAAAGAGTCCCCAACGGGGTACTTCGCTTTTTAGAAGTCTTCGGTAGTCGAAATCTCTGGATCTGACCGACCGGCACTTGCGAACAGCTTCTGCTTCAGGCACCGCGCGGCAAGAAAGACTGGGGAAAATGGCGTCGGCTGATGCCTTTATACCCAATAAACAGCAGCTATGACGTCGGGTGAAGTGCGACATCAGCCGAGGCCAGACCCAGACTTTGGAATCCGGCCGGCCGAAGGGCTGCCTGAGGCAGGACAACCCATATGTTAGGACTGCAGATGCATCCTTGAAGGACATCAGCACCTAACACCACACACACACGGTTGCTATCAGTGGAGAACCAAACACTAAGTCCCTAAGGCAAGCAAACACACTTCCCAGGACTCTCATCATAAGGGACTCCATTGTAAGATACACTGATGCCCCTCTTAACCACACTGAACAAGGAGAAGATAACTGTTAGTTGCTTATCTAGAGCCAGAATTTGCCAAATCACACACGCACTCAAGTCATTACACCACAGTTACCAGTATAATTCCATCATAGTCCATGTAGGTGTAAATGACCTGCACTGTACCTCCCTGGACTACATGAAGAGAAACATTATGGAGCTTTCAGACTTTTGGTGTAAGCCTAGCATTGAGTACCACATTACCATCACAGTGGACGATGCCACACTATGAGCAATAAAATGATGGATTTTAACACTGTCTGACTTTCTAGTGTCATTTTAAGGGGATCCAATATTTACCAGTTTGTGAGGACATGGTTAACAGAACACATTGCTTTGCCAAAGATGGTGTGCACCTTTCCCCTCTAGGCTTTCAAATACTGGCTAAAACTTTAAACATTCCCATAGTTCCTTTTTTTAGGCAATGCCAAATTGACAAATATACCAACATAGTACTGTGGTGGTGGTGCTGCGGTAGCGTTGTCGCCTCATAGTAAGATGTTGTCCTGTTCGATTCTCAGCTAGAGCGTCTTCTGTGTGGAGACATGCGTGAATGGGCGTACCTTCGTTGAAGGTTGTACGTCAGGGCTGGCAACTTGGCACGTAAAAAAAATCTACTGCCAATCATTAGTGGACCGGAGTCCCGCTGTGGCAACCCCTAACCAGGAAAAGCCGAAAGACACAACAACAACCAACATAGCAAAATCAACTCAACTAAACCTGAAGGTGTTACTGCTCAATGCCAGGGGCCCAACTAAAAACTACACTCCCTTCAAGCCCTCTAAAACTCAAGAATATAGACAATTGTGCAATTACTGAGACATGGTTTAATGTGGCAGACAGTACCCCAGCAGTGCAAAATTTCAGTGCCTTCCACACTTTTACAGTAGTAGCTACAAAGAGGAGGGCTAAAGCAGGAGGTGTCTCAATATTTATTACTAACAAGCATACCTCTAGGGATGTCGAACAAGATGACTCGCTAAGGTTCCTCCACATTCAGATCACCATAGACAAAATCCCATACCATATCCTACCCAGCTATATGTCATCCTCCATGCCCCAAGAAGCTCAAAATCACACTCTTGAACCTACTGGAGAAACTTACCATCCAACCTAACACCGTACTCAAGGGGGCCTTTAATTCTCTCTCTAAACATTGGAGATTCTACACAGCCTCAAATAGTCACAGCCACAGAGATTACAAGACTTCATAAATACAAACACCCATGACCAAATAGCGAATACACCAACTAGAGGCTCCAACATGCTGCATCTCGTGCTTACAAATATGGGAAAACACTGCATCCCGCCCAATGTCTCATCCCCCTGGTGAGGACCAACCATAAGGCTAACTCCTTTTGAAATCAAACTCAATTCCATTAAAACCAATAACACTGAGGAACTATTCCAAGGCAAATGACCTTTCATTAAGTGATAGATCGTCAAAATTCAAAGCCCTTTCAAAGCCAGAGAACACAGCAGCTAAGCTGAAGTGCTCTCAAACTCTGTACAACCATGTCAATGGCTGCATATAGCTTCTGTACCTACCAGAAGTAGGCCCAGAACCAGCTCTAGAAACAAACCACCCTGGTAGCATCACAAATTAAAGATATACAACAAAAGGGGAAAAATATTGCAAAATTTAGGAAGATTAATTTCCATAAAGACAAATTCTATCAAAGTAAATAGGCAACTAGGAGGGCTAATTAGGTCAAGTAAAGCCAACTTTGAGGTTAAGATGGTCTAGCAGGGGAAAGATAACCATAAGGCATTCTACAGCTATGTCAGAATCCTCAAGGGCGGCACACAACAATATGCTGAACTGGTGGTTACTGTTGCTACATTCACTGAGTTTGGCAATATAGCAAACCTGTTTTCAGATTAATCCAGTTCCAACTTTACCTCCAACCATCCCCACAAAAATGCCCTCAAAAATAACTCCTCCATCTATAAACAGGGAGCATGTACTGGCTACAATCACTAATGCCAAGAATCTGGCTTCAAGAGGCCCTGTTAACATCCTAGGATGTCTCCTGAATAATCTAAAATATGACTTACAAGGACCCCTGGAGTCATTATTTCACTATAGTCTTAAATCAGGCTTTGTGCCACATGAATGGAGGACTGCAATGGTCATTCCCCTTAATAAAGGAGGACCTTCAATAGATCCTGGAAACAGACGACCGACAGATATGGTCCTTGAACCTTTGGTTAGTTTTACCGACATAAAATGAGTCACATTGCTCACATTTAGCTAAATATACCAGATTCATACTATTACAATTCCCATACACTCTCAATTCAACTTCCTTCTTATAGACTGGATGTAGAAAATTCTTCCGTGTATCCATATACATCCAAAATTTGCAGTTACCACACTTAAAGGTACCCCTTTTATTATGGTTGTTGTTATATCATGTTTAGGTTGTTCTTTTTAACATAGTCATTTTTTAAGATTACTATGTCTCTTGTATGAGAAAGTGGGTCGATTAGTAATAAGGGTCTTAACTTCTGGAATATCTTGTAATATATACCAATGTTTACATATCTGCTGAACTGGTACAGAGTTTTTATTGCATGTCAGGGTACATCTCATGTCACTCCTCATTATTTTTTCCTTGTTTATGTAGCAATGACTAGTAAGGGTTCAGTAAAATGGTTCTATTTGCTTTAACGTCTTCCCACTGAACTTTTACTTCATCAGGGCTATAGCCCCTATGCATAAAGTATTTTGCTACAGAATCCATCTGTTCTAACATAATAGGTTCTTTGGTGTTCATTTTCGCCACCCTAAGGAATTGATTCCTAGCCACTTTCTTAAATGTAAAATTAGGATGCATACTACTACTATGCAATAAACCATTTTTCTTCACTGGCTTTTTATACAGAGATGTTTCTAATATGCTAACCTTACTTTTAATAATAGTAATATCTAAAAAAATGTATTCACTCATCAGATATAGATGTTTTAAATTAAAAAAAATCCATATGTATGTGATATATAGTCAAAAATATATCAAACTTAGCCTCATCACCTCTCCATATCAAAAATAAATCATCCACAAATCGACAATAGAATAAATTCTTCTTAAATGGATTACCTGATGATACTATATATTCATGTTCCCAGATATACATCACTATATTGGAGAAGGTGTTGGCTACTGGTGCACCCACTGCCACACCTCGTACCAGTCTATACAGTTGTTGGAATAAAAAATATATTAGAAAGTACTAGCTGTAACAGTTCACATAATGTAGCTACATAATGTTGCTCATACTTAGTGAATTCCAACAGAAAATCGCTTAACTGACTGTATACCAAATTCAATAGGAATTATGGTGAACAGTGAATCTACATCCAGAGTGATAGAGTAACAATCTCTCAAGTCCTTATTAATTGATCGCGGATGTAAACATTGCAAAACTTCATTTGTATCATGTAAACAGTACCTGTTTCCTCAAAGTTCACTCTCAACTGAGTTTCTAAAAACTTAGACAGATTTCTGTGACCCATCCACGACCAGAGACGATGGGCCTCATAGGTGGATTTATGAATTTTGGGAACTCCAATTTAATGGAACTTTTGGGTGTACAATTAAATAATTATACAAATCATCTGAAATTCTATCATCATTACTCAGCATTTGGAGAGTACTTGCTACTCACGTCACAATCATATTCTTCTCACTAACAGTAGTTAGTTCATAATCAGATGTTGGCAGCATATCAAACATTGCTTTTAAATAAAATGAAGCATCCATTATTACTATCCCGCCACCTTTATCAGTTGGGTTGAGTACTATGTCTTGATTATCTGGTAGGCTTCTCAATGCAACCTGTTAGTTCCTAGTAAGATTAGAAAATGTATTCATATTCCCTTTCTCATAAAGATTATACAGATCTTTTCCAACTGCTCATTCAAACACTCACACAATGTCATGATCAAAAGATACACAAGTGCTAGCATGTCTCAGATTATTCAAAGATGTATCATTATCTCGGTTATACATTATTTTCAAGTTTCTCATATAACATTTAAATTCAGATATTGTTGTTGCGACATCAGTATAACAGGCTGGAATAAAAGACAGCTCCATGTTATGCAATGCTAGTTTAAACCAAGTCGGAATATACTTAGAAATATTATACAATAAAGCATTCAAACCTTTGTCTGACTGCATGCGAGTGGGCAATTTTCTTTTTGTTTTTGTCTTGTGCTGCTCACACTCCTTGAACTCTGTTTCGGAATTGGAAAGGGTTGTTGTAATAAAAAAGATACATCTCCTATTGGGTCCAAGGCACCAATAATGTTTGCATCAATTATCACATTTTGCTGTTCCAATTGTAAGTTGTTCAAATGAGAATGTGGATTAATGATATTGGGAGTCATAACAGCATTCATAACTGTAACTGTGGCTGTAGTTGCTAGCATACATTGGGAGTTCAAATAAGTGGAAGTAGGTGTGATTGCTGAATGAGTCATTACTTCGGGAAGACATGACTCAGATGCTTCATAACTGGTTGATGTCACTGAAAAAGTTGGACCAACTGGATTAGTGTTCACAGCAGTAGTATGAGCTCCACTATTTTCTTTCGTCTGAGGTGCAGAAATGTGAGACTGAGCAGTTTGTGTACCATTAGTGCTAGTTTTAATGGTACTATTGTACGTGGCCGTTCTTAAAGTCATTTAAATCCCAAATCAGTTTCCTTTTCTTTGTTTCTATTTGGCGCTTCTCAAAGTGGCTAATACGATCAAAAGCTTTCCTAAACAAATTAGATTGTACATTCTGTTTGATTGTATTAGTAAACCTAACGTACAACTGTTCAATTTCCGCTCGCATTTCCATCTCAGTTGGTACAAAGAAACTTTTCATTAGCTCTATACATCTAAAGGATCAACTGAGATTAAGTAACTGCAATCTTCTCAAGAGGTCAGGATACTTATCACAGAAGATGGGCATTTTTAGTATGTTTAGACCTCTAGGAACTGCTTTATGCTGTAGATAGTCATGAAAACAATATCTGCCACTGAAGTTTTTTTATACTGGTAAACAAAGTTCTCGAAGTGCTAAACTCTAGCTTTAAATTCATGTATCACATTAGCAACTGGAGTTACTTCTGGCATTGATTGTACACTATTTATATCCATAAGAGGATTATAAAACACTTCTATGACCGCATTTAACTCCAATGCCAGACAATTTGGCTGATTACTAGTAGATGACAACACCCCATTACTGAACATGTCTTCGATCTTCCATAAAAACTTCTCGGTAAAAACCAAGTATTGAACCTTCAGTAAATCCAGATAACTACACCAAAATTACAATGTACTATAAAAGTCATTGGAACCACATCAAAAGGTATGTACAAAAACTTTATTAAAATAACAAGTCAGATAAAATACGCAAGTTAAAACGTTCACCCAGAGGGCTTCCTCAGGCATCAATGTTAAAACACTGAATGTGGGTGTTTAAATACAAACTTAAAGTCAATTAACCAATTAAATCTGTTAAAGCATTCAATTTCAGAGACAATTATGTTTGTCTTTCAATATAGGTTTTAAAGAAATGGAACCATTCAGCCCAGGTTTAACATGGGCTTTTAACTGTAATATCCATCTTAGTTCTGCCAGCTCGGTTTTTAATAAAATAACCTCACCTCTCATGTTCTCAACATATACTTCTAGGATGAGGAATTTTAAATTATGACTTTCATACTTACCCATCTTATGTTTATGAAGTGCATTTGTGGCTTTCTTTGGGTTTATGTCAGATAGATGACTACAGATATGGTCCTTGAACCTTTGGTTAGTTTTATCAATATAAAATGAGTCATACTGTTCACATTTAGTTAAATAAACCAGATTCATAGAATTACAATTCCCATATGCTCTAAATTCAACTTCCTTCTTATAGACTGGATGGAGAACTTTTATAGTTCAAAGCACTAAATTCTGAGGTTGCCAGCATAATGATTAACGGAGATCAACTGGGGAAAAAGGAGCTTAGTTGAACTCAGATGAAGAAAACATCAGGAATAAAAATAAAACACTAGAAGCAAACACAAGGAAACTGAACAAAAAACAGCAAAGAAAACTCAAATGTATGTCACTATTTAATGACTTTAGTCCTGAGTGATTTGTCAGAAAACCATAGATTTTATGAGGAACAGACCAAACATAAGATGCACAATATGGACAGTTGCGAGGCATGGCAAGGTGAGTGTAAATAAAAGAAACATAAGGCAACAATACACAGTGTTTTTTTCTGTAAGTAGTGTTACATGGAGCAAATAAAGCTCCATGCACTACAAAGAATTATGATCGGGTCTTCAATCATAACCCTTTATTATGTATTCTCCACAAGTACACCAAGATTTACCTCGAATGTGAATTTCTTGGCATTCATGTATCGAACACATAAGCAGATCAGCGACTCACTCATAATAATCCTCTATATTGTACACCAACATAAAATAATTTTTTTTATAAAACATTGCAATGTGTGAAATAGCAAATAAAGACAATTATATAATATTAAGTAAATTATGTGCAGTCATTTTTTTATTATTGACTGGATAAAGAAATCGGCATAATTACTGTATCTAGCATTACCTATGGGAAGAAGTCTGGAAGGATGTTAACATGGTGAAAGAAAAAAATCCATCCTCCCCAAAGGCACTCAAATTTTAAAAAAATATCTGTCACTTCACCATCGGGTGCCAGGAGTCTTGCTAGCACCCTCCTGCAAACAGTAGGAGAGAAGAAAAAAAACTGCATTCAACCTAACAACTTAGTGTACTGTGCAAGTGTCAGCATGCTCTCTCTCATGATCAAATGATGACAATCGTGGTTAAATCCTGCATTACTTACACCCAGTTGTGGGTTACTGCTACATGACGCTGATGCTAGAAAAATAACAAGTATGCGTACGGCTCAACACAGAAGACTAAAAACAGACAATCAGAGCAAGCACTAGATACTACAACGAGACAGATAAGATGGAACACAGGTCTGAAAGGCAAAAAAAAACAGAAGCATGAACACAAAGGGTGCAGATTTAAACTGAATTTACAAACAAAATCAAATCCTACTTTTGATAGCAGTGTACAGACTCATGAATACAGAAGCTGCATGCTCCCTCCTGCTTCATTCTATCTGGCTATCCCAGTGTGCCTGTCCACAGTCAGGTTTACCAGCCCCTCCTTCCTCCCCTGGTCTTCACGTAGTGAGACAGGTACAGATTTTATGGACATCTTTGGGGGGGGGCAGCAACTGCTTCTACCTTCTGGGGGGGGTATTATTGTGACCTATTCTTACTTCCTCAACCTTCTGGGGGGGGGGGGTATTATTGTGACCTATTCTTACTTCCTCAACCCACACTCTGTGCTGGCAAAATCTGAGTGCTACTCCTATCTGTGGGAAACCCTTAACCTCAGGGAGAGTCTGATGAACACCCTCCTTCCCTCTCTCAGACACCCAAACCAAAAGGAAGGAATTTTGACTATTCTAAAGAATATAAAGTTTGCATAAAGATTAAGACGACCTGCAGATAAAAGCTGGGGAAACGAAACAAAACACAGTACAAGAGATAAATGCAGTAAACAACAAAGGCGGTCTACAGCAGAAAAGTCATGAAAAAAATGAAAAGAAAGAATAAACAGAAAGCTCAGATGATTAATAAAAAAAAAAAAAAAAAAACAACAAGAACACAACCATAAAAGATAAAATCACACAACTAGGTATAACTAATTGTTGAGAAATGGGGGATCCGAGAATGTGAATTAGCAAGAGAAATAAAAGATGGTAACAGCATGTTTTACAATATGATCCACAGGCAAGAGGAAGCAAAGATATAACATAGGAAAGGACAGGCACATTACAATTTATTAGGAGTAATTCAGTGTTTCACATTTATAAGATCAGTTGGTTGCAGCTCTAACTTTTTTCTTTCTTTTCTTTACTGAATCACATGACATAGACAAACGTACATTTATACAAATGAAAACAAATCATGTTAACATGTTCATAGTTAGAAATATTACATAGCACATGCATGTTTTTTATATATTTATAAATTCAACATTAGATAAATTGCTCAATTCCTGCCTTCCTTTAAGCCTCATTCTTCCTCCAAAACATTATTCTGCATGTACTGTTCCCACTGTGTAGTTTGCTCCTACCCTTTTCTAAAGATCTCACTTCCAGTTCTTTGACATCTGTTACAATATTCACTGCCTCAAATATAGTTGGGTTAGACAGACTTCCATTTTCTAGTAATTTCTTTCTTGCAGCCAATAGAATTAAATTTAACAAGGCCTTACTATGTCTGGACAACCCTGTATCCTAGCTCAGAAAATCATTTCCTTAGTTACACTCATTCACCCAATATTTCTGACAAGAGTACTCTGTAGGGATTTTTTTTAAAAAAGACTCCAAATTCACAAACACTCCCAAAACTTATGCTCCCAGTTATCTCTTTCTTTCCTATCACACCTCCAATTGCTCTAACATTTGCCATCTACCCAGTGAAAATTATCTGGAGCCTGCATGGGGTAAAAAAACACATCTATGTAAACACTTCCAGGCAAAAATCCTAATCTTCTAGACAATGTTGCATATTTGAGAGCCATACACATGTCTTCCCAACTGCGGTGGTGGTGCTGCGGTAGCATTGTCGCCTCACAGTAAGACTTCGTCCTGTTCGATTCTCAGCTAGGAAAAGCCGAAAGACACAACATATGTCTTCCCAATATTTCCTTATGAATTGCTAACCCAATCTCTCCTGCCAATCTTTTCCAGTCTCCTCCAATTAATTCCTATAGCTGCTGCTGTGTCTTTCGGCTTTTCCCGGTTAGGGGTCGCCACAGCGGAACTCCGGTCCGCTTGTGATTGGCATTTGATTTTTACATACAGAGTTACCAGCTCTGACGCACAACCTTCAACAAAGGTACGCCTATTCACGCATGTCTCCACGCAGAAAAAGCTCTAGCTGAGAATCGAACTGGACAGCGTCTTACTGTGAGGTGACAATGCTACCGCAGCACCATCGTGATCAATTAATTCCTATAGCTATCGTGCAATATTTTATGTCTACTAATTACCCTTTAATGATAGCTTCTGTTCTAGGTTCAACTAAAAACTCTACAAAAGCAAGTCTTTCACTTTGGATTCCCCCAACGCTTTCCCTTTGTCTGTACTCGGTTATCAGTCCCTGATAGCAACCTCACTTTTTTAATGCTTTGATTTATGTTTTTCTTATCATCCACAATCACCCTCCTTTTGTGTTATGTATCACAGATATATCTCAACCTATTAATACAAGAAATCTGGACAAAGCCCGACAAAACAGGGAAACAAAGGCCAAAAAAGGGACATATTTTAAACATTGCTCTTATAAACTTAGACTGTTGCTAGAGTAACAAGGTTTAACATATGGATATGAAGTCTGAAACTCAAATGTTTTCATTATTTAGTGACTTCAATCCTCAGATAACCCAGTGATTTGCCAGAAAACCATAAATTTTATAAGACCAAAAATATAAGAGAAAAATCTGGACAGTTGAGAAGTATGATCACAGTGTATTATGCCATAACCTCTCACCAACCAAATTAATATGGTTTCCCACTTCTATTATAATTTTCCAAACAAAGCACTTCAGACCGTAATCCAGGCTTCCCAATGCATTTTGACAGCTAGAGTGTTTCTGCTTCATGTTATATTTTAAACATAAATTCTGATCCAAGACGCATTGTTGTTACATTCTCTCACTTCTCCTTCAGCAGTTCATTTTAAAAAATGCTGGCAAGTCTGTCTTGTTCTGCCATCACTATTCCTTAAAACCTCCATCCCCTAGGAATATACTCCTGTTCACTCTTGAGTTTTGAATGCATTTGTTGTTTCCTCACTTCTCCGCCAAAATAGATTCCCACCGTACTTTCCCCTCTTTCACTGAAAGAACTTCCACTGATCCCCTCTGTAAAACTGCATTCATTCCTTCAACATTTCCCTCTGTTCTCTAATTCCTCTGTTTGTTTTTCACAAATCTTCTACTCTCAAGGCTGTCCCTGTGGTCACCACATACGTCGCATCTTTTTTTGTCTTGTGGAACAGTCTCCTTTTCAAGAAGATCAATTAGCTCCTCAGCATTTATTACCCAATGCATGCCCATACAAGCATTACTTGCATACACACTGATGTTACATATATGGTTTATGGAACACTACCAGAACCAAGTGAAACTGGTAAGGACGCTAACAGGAATTGAACCAGCTTTTTCACTGGGAAGTTCCAAATGGGCACAGCCTACTTTCAGCACAGGAAGAAAATCTTCACAGTCAAATTCAACAAAGCAGTAATATACATACATTATTATATTAAATAGACACATGGCTATAGTTGCATACAAACAAAAAATAAATTAGATGCACAACTGACAACTGCATGGTTATAAAATTGTTAAAAGAATTATGATGTATGAAAATAATGGTACCAAAGACTACAGTAAAATTATACATAAAACAATATCCAGTTCATCTGAAAGCAGGTTAAGTAGAGAACTAAGTTAGACAGCTGCACTAACTTAAGCAACAGCTAGAAATTACGACAAAGCCAGACAGATGAGGGAAGGATAGAGTAAATAAACAAGGGCAGAGACCCAATAAGAGTATGACATTTTTAGTAAAGCAAATACTTTTTAATGTGACAAAATGGGAAGACTGAGGTTCTTGCAATGCTCTCAGAATTAAAAAAAAAAGCAAGCACTGCATACAGTGTGCCCTCTCAGCTAAGGACATGTTAAAACTGGTAGTCTCTTGCATCAGATAATGCACAGTACCATAGCAAATGGAAATTCAAACAAAGCTTCTCTAATACCCTGACGTAATTCCTGAAAAAAATTACCATTAGCTGTGTTTCAAACACACCAAAGGTATTCCATATTGTTAACTATAGCAGGTTCTGCTTTACAAAAGTAAAAAATTTAACATTAACTCAACCAGATGAACTGCAAACAGATACACAAAGGACATCTAGATTTTATAATACTAAAGATGGAAGAACTCCCCTGACCTGCAATCAAGTTAATATTTTTGAAACGCTTGTGTAAAATGTCACATTTTAAACTGTTCTGATTCAGAACTAGGTTCAAGACTGAAAAGGATCTTCAAATTACCCTACTTATCCCACTATCAAATATAAAATAAATAACTCTGCTGTGTATGGACAGAAAAAAAAAAAATAATATAGAAAGTGGCCAGAAAAGTCAGATTTTTGTTAAGAAAGTAACCAGTAAAGACAGATCCTGTCAACAGCCCTGAGAAGGGTGAGATCACCCCACCCAGCAGTGCTACACATCAGCAGGAGGAAACATGAACAGACTGCCAGGGCCATTACCATGGTATCTAAAAATTGATAAACAGAGTAAAGAAGTTAAGACCTGCTGAATTTGCAGGAACAGACCCATTATCACTATTTATCTGGTCAATTTAAATATAAATAAATGGAGCTGGTCCTTAATATCAAGGGAAAACTTGTTAAAATCTCATTTCATTGAATTTGACCTTGGCCGATTATTAGAAATAGTGTCTTCAGGGTTTTTTTTTTTTTATACATACTCCTGGCACCGTCTGGGGTCCAGCATTGTAGAAGCTTCACCCCCCCCCCCCCCCAAGAGTCCCAACAAATATAAAACTCCTGTATTGCACTATTTCTGTGAGGAGGGGGAACACAATGAGAAGGAAGTCCTAAGAGTTGGCTTTGATATTGAAGTATGTCACATTTGTTATGTGTACGAAGTATGGGTTTCCAAGTTTTTTTGTTTTTTTTTTTAAATCTAGTCTCTGTACTCAAGACCAGCCTCTTGGCATCAGCTGTCACATGTACTTCACAAAGATTCAGAAATCTCTATCTAATAAGGCCTTGCTTTTGTGCAAAACCTGCTGATCAACTCCACTCCACCCAGATAGAGGCAGAACAACCATAGCGCAGGACTCCTACTAGGAACTTGTGACTATAGCTACTGTAGGTATACTTTTAATTTAATTTTATAAGAATAATTTTTCTACAAAGATAGATGTGCCCACACACACACACACACACACACACACACACACACACACACACACACACACACATTCTGTTGTCAATAACTCATAGAAGTTTCTAACAAGAGTTTCTTCCCCTGCTTCAGTTTGTCTGGCAGTTCAAGGTTTAGTCACAATAAGTTTTTGCGGATATTTCAAAATCCCTTCCCCTAGCAACGCTTCCTGTCTCCTATTCACTAAGAGTTGACCAGCCCACACAGAATCTACTTTTTTCTGTCAGGAACTGACTTGATGCCTTCTAACATGAACACGGTTACGTCCTGAATCTATCAACATTCAATGCACACGACACTTACATAAATAACCTATTAACAGTATGGCAACACTGTCTTGGCCCTTGAATGGTGAACTTAAGTTTCTTTTCCTTAGACTATGTTTTTAAGTTACTATCACTTTATTAACTTCTACTGTTAAACAGCCTTTAACATCAGTGGTTCAAATGACACATTTAATATTTAACACTTTTTTTGGCATAAGAAAAAAAGGTGTGTTGTGTTGAACATACCATTCTAACACAATTAATGCAATTTAATTGAGAATAAAGATTTTTACTTCCTTTTGTGTTAAATGATTTCCATGTATATCTAATTATTATCAATACTAACATTTTTTATCACATTTATGTAACTTTCCAGGTCCACTGAATGACTTATTTTTTAAATACTCTGTAAATATTTTTGTTTAAAATGTTATATTCCTTCAAATTACTGTGACACAGTTGTGTAAATATAACTGACTAATGAAATCTGAATATAACATAATGCTTTGTTTGATGTATCCTCTAGAGGGGGTCTCCTTAATGTGTTAAAGGCATTTTATTACACTGCCATTTGTCTGCTGTTTAAATATTTCATGCTAATGACTGCTACGATCGGATGGTCTGTTTTTTATGCTGTTCTGTCAATGCCTTCATGAACTGCCATATGAACCATTTACTACCATTCCAACTACCTAGTTAACAAAATAAATATTATACATCTTTCCCTATCAAAAAATATTTACTCTTACTTAACTGTTAACCCAATAATGTCAGCCTTCCCAATAGTGCATTCATATTTCTCTTATGCTTGTACCAACAGCCATTACATTATGGTCATCCCCTTTTCTTCCCACACTGCTTCATTTATCAGATGACATTAAATACCATCTGGTTCCCTTGTATCACACAACTGTATCCCAAATGTGTGTGTTGTGTGTGTGTGTGAGAGAGAGAGAGAGAGAGAAACTCTCAATTAAGCACCATTGTTAACATCTGCCCTCTTGTTTTCTGCATTTTCCAGTTTGTGACAATCTTTCATTTTCTGCTTGTGAGCATAAAAAAACAACTTCCATAAAATTTGGAAGAAATGCTGCACTTTTATGTTGTGCCCCCCCCCCCCACACACACACACACACACGCACCATGAGGAGGGTCAAATTTTACAGATCCTAGGATGCTCCCACCATTAAAGCGAAATCTTAATGATACAGTACACATGAAAATCCTAGTACTAGTTACATATACCTAGGAAAAAGAGGTCACACTGAGTGAAAGATATTTTAATTATAATAAAGACGTATTATAAAAATAGAATAATACACTGAAAGAAGACACTAGCTAATACAACAGATAAACATTGCATGAAAACTGTATAGTGGATCCCTTTTTTTACTAATTGGGATGATTTCTTCTGTGATCCTTTACAGTCACAACAATCTATTCTACACTGCCTCCCCCTACAGATTTCAAGAGTGTGTGAACATGCCTCACATTAAATCTGGACATGTTTTCAGTCTCACCTTCTCAAAGTGTACCCCCAGCCATCATAAACTTTTTTTTTTTTGCTTAGCCATCACAGCCTCATCTACCTAGCTTACTGTAAAGAATCTGAGTTCTGTACCAGTTAGCACCTTCAGTCTGATTAAGATCCCAAGACTGTAATTAACTAATAATCCTGCTTTTTATACCCCCATTTTCATTTGCCTTTGGTGTTGACCTCACACAGGCTCAAATGCCTCAATGACAACTGTATCTTTCATTTCTGCCAGTAGCCTGTTCCACTCTTCCACAACTCTTCCTCTAAAGTAATATTCTGGGTACTTTAAGACCTAATGGTTAAGGTGTTTGCCTTACAAACACAAGGTGCAAGGTTCGAGTCTCACAAGGTAAAATTGGCTAAGCTTAAAATGTCTCGCAAGGGCAGTTAGCTTAGTACTAAACTATGAAACTCTGCTCCCTTATCATCAGATCATACCCCCTTGCCCTGACAGTTCTTATCCTCTGCAAATGGTTGTGTCTTTCCAGCATGCAAATCAATGCATTTTACATTTCCTCCTTTTGTTTTAAAGCTGCAATAAAGTATAAAGGACTGTTAATACTCTTCAGAGGCATGGCAGTGCAATTCCAGCACCATCTTTTTACTAGAATGATTACCTCTGAATGCTTAATATTGTTGTAAAGAATATCTCGTGCTATCTTACCATCCAAGATGTACCATTAATCACATGACACTGTTTTTTTTTTTAATCGACACTGTTGATATCAAAACTAATGTAGGAATTCACATTTTCATACTTACTTAGAAATGGCAAAACTTTTAAGGCAGCACAGGACACTCGTACCAAAAATTACTTATAATGAAACACAAACACACCTAAATTACAGGAGTACAACCTAATGACATAAATGATGGATGCTCAGTCAGTCAACTCAAAATGTAGCCAAAATGAAGTCAATCGCAACATCATTAGGATTAGGGAAGATATGTAAACAGTTTTGTCATGGTTTTCAAAGGAATACCAAAATCCTAAAATAGACAAAATTAAAAATATATCTTACTGGTGACAAGGAAAAAAATTCTACATCGTGGACACCCCCACCCCCAGTCACAAACAGGTCTGTGCCCCCTTTATCTCCTACACATTACTAAATTCAGAAATTAACCTAAATGGAAGACAGCAGGCTACAGCCAGTTTGAGATTACTAAAGAATGTTATCAGATGCAACATTTCTGGAGAGCACCTGCGGTTGCTATGAAACAGGAATGTTATATGGCAAACAACTTCACTGTAGTACATCATCACATTAAAGCAACAATGTTAAACAGAAATACCAACAAGCCGGTCTTCGACAGCCCAGCCCAGTTAAAATTAACTGTTGTCTGGAGCAGCTACAGAGACTTTCAGTCCTCTGCATATTAGACTTG
Source organism: Protopterus annectens (assembly GCF_019279795.1). Classification (NCBI taxonomy): domain Eukaryota; kingdom Metazoa; phylum Chordata; order Ceratodontiformes; family Protopteridae; genus Protopterus; species Protopterus annectens. The sequence goes on along the minus strand of NC_056728.1, from coordinate 5,812,271 downwards.
ACATCACAATGACAAAATATGTCTAAAGTGAAGCATGTAAATAAGCTACCTGCTCCCACAATGCCTTGATAACTAAGAATGCATGCTTGTTAATATCTCTGTTTTGACTTCCTGTTGGGCCCCCTATGATGCAGACCACCAGATGACACTGGCACCTCTCTTCAATTGTAGATGTCAGGAGTCACTCCTGATCACTTTCGACCTAATTTGAAACCATCCTGTTACATGAAAGGACAGGCACCCCAGGGAAATGCTATGTAAGTGGCCACAGGGATTTTTTTTTTTTTTTTTTTTTTAGATGCTCTACTTATTTGTTCTCCCCCAATATGGAAAAACACAAGTCCATTTTGGCCAAGAACTTCATGCTCCAGTATTTTCTAAGTAGGACATACATACCCTCGTATCACCACCAGGGGCTGCAATCCCTGCTTATGACTCATCCTCCTGGGAGAGGCCAGCCAAATTAAGACAACAGCAGAAAGCCAGATGATGTGCATAGCTATCTGTACCTCTTAATAACCAAAGACGAAGGACTGCCCATTTGAACAAACTGGCAGAAATATACGAGATGACTCCTATTCTACAGTAAAGTGAAACATAATGGCAAATACCATCTAACATTTTAAAGCTTAAAAATCTTGCAAACCACCACTCCATTTGTCACTGCTCAATGGGAAAATCTGTCTCTTTTCTGAAGCACTTGATAAACCAGATGCATGGGTAATCAGGCAGACTTTTTTCCAGCCATGGTGTAGGCACAAAGGTTATATAATGACCTTTAAAGTATATTAGCCACATTCAGAGCTGCACTGTGGAATACGGTGATGTGCCGGGATGCATTTCTCTCTCTTTACAGACCTTAAAATATTTGCAAACATTTTATTAAACCATGTCCCAAGCAATATACCATATCCTTGGTGATGCCACTATAGGGATAGCATGGTATGGATCCACAGCTCTGTGCACGTGCAATGGCCATCCATTAAAGCTTACAGACGCATCCACATGCTGTGTATGTTGGTGTAACTAATGGCAAAGTTCACCCTCAGTGACATCAGCACTGGAAAAATGCAATTTTACGAATAACTTTTACAAAAAGGGGGGGGGGGTTACAGCACACACACAAATTATAAAGACCAAAATGCTTCACTGTGATGTATGCAACACTTGCCATTCTGTAAAAGTTAACTAAGAAAGGTGACCAGTAAAGAGAGCCAACAGCAAATCAGTCAGAAACAATTAAAACAGACTACAAATTTAATACTACACACTGCATTAATAAACAATAAACGGGGCAGATACTAAGATTAGTTAGCTGCAAAATGCAGCCAGTAAGCTAAGCAGTCACCAAGAGCACAATCTGAATAATTACTTTATCAGTGACAGCAGGATGCAACAACTTTAGGCAGTACAGTTGCCTCTCAGTTCTACAATCCTGGGTTCAGTCCTGTACAGGCAAAGTGTGCATGTAGTCCCAGCATCAGAGTTTCATATGATTACTCATGTCCTCTGTTCAATCTGATTTGTTAGTCTACTGGAACTGTTAATTTAGGTCTGCTGTCTTCCCTAGAGAGCCTTAGGATCAGTGGAACTAAAAGTGAAATGTCTTGTAGGGTTGCACACTAGTTATTTTGCCAGCCAATTAAGTTACACAGGGTAGAGGGAATCTAAAACTCGGAGATATGTCTCTCTTAAAAAAATATCTTTGAATACAGCAGTTTCAAGAGACTGTAAAAGTTTCTCAGGATGCAAAACTGCCTGAGGAACAGAAAATGGGAAGTGGGAAAAACAGATTTTCAGGAAGTTATGCAAGACATCAGTTTAATTTCTTTAAAAATTTTCACTGCTTTGTTGATAAAGACCACAATAACAATAGCAACTGTATTTTCCCCCATTTATTAGGCCTTACTTCGCACCCCCACAATTCACAGAGAAATCCTTATCTCTGGTTGCAAGAACACTTGCCTATCAGATTTCCTATCTTTTCTGAACTAATCACACTTACTGTCAATCGCTGCACACACTGAATGTCTCCTACTACCTCTGCCAAGAGGAAGCAATGCCATTCACCAAAGAAATGGGCTTACTAGTAATAAGCATGTTACTGCTCTCCACAAGGTCCTCTGATTCCTATAATTATCAGGCAATATTTTATATGCCCTACTAATTATTCCTTTTTTAACAGCAGCTTCTGTTTTAGATTCTACTAAAAACTCTACCAGTGTTGGTCTTTCACTCAGGATACCCTTATTACTTTCTTTTTGCCTATACTCTTGTATCAATCCTAGATAGGGAAGGCAATCCCTAGCCTGCAGTCTAAATGAATTCTCGAACTCTTCACATTCTATTACCTTTCCATCTCTAATTATTTGCTCTAAATACCTTAGTTCCTTTGCCAGGTTTCTCCAGTAAATTCCAGTGCCCGCTTGCCTATTCTGTGTACCCCCTAACTGCAGTCATATCCCTATTGGTAGAATCTCCTTTCTCCATGCCGGCTTAGTTCTTAGAGCATTTTCTGCTACTTTATAAATATGATATTATGTATAGTTACTATCTTTAAGAATCTGCATCCAAAATTCCAGTCTTGTCTTGTTTCTTGAGCTTCTTCACTGTTTTCCACTTTGAATTATAGCTTTCTGCTTGTACTATGTACAGGAATCTTAATTGTGCAGCTCTGAAATACTCCTTCAAATCAGGTAATACCAAACCACCTTGCTCTTTTGGAAGGATCAACTTACCCCACTCGACTCTTGCCCTCTTCCCTTCACAGATAAAATTCTTCAACTCTTCATTTAACTGCTATCCCACAAATTCTGATCTGGTAGATAAAATTATGTCTGACCTGTGTATAAAACTAATGGGACTAAAAACATTTTCACAGTTTGTACCTTGCTATCTATATCCATAAAACAGAGCTTTCAATTTCTCAGTTTTGGTATTATCTTTTGTTTAGTCTCTTCCCACATATCATTAGCTACCATAACAGAATCATCTTTAACCCATCCTCATAAGTACTTAATTTTATCATGTACCAATTTGTGTGTGAGTACATAGTTTACAGCTACTGCTCTGTTTTATCCTCATTAACGTTGTACCCTGAAAAGACTCTAAACTGTCTCAGAACATTCCACAACACTAAAATGTCCTTTTCTGGTTTTATCAGGTACAAAATATCATCAGCGAAAAAAGCCAACTTTTCTTGATTACCATACCAATTATATCCCTAAATTTCTGTGACCCTTATTTTCTTTGCCAATGGTTCTAATTATAACACAAATAGCAAAAGGGAAAGAGGATACCCCTGCCTGGTTCCTCTGCTCAAACCGAAATCATCAGAGAGAACCCCCCCCCCATCTTTAACTTTCGCCTCTGATCCCTCATATACACTCCTAATGAACCTTATAATTTTATCAAGAAATGCAAATTCTTCCATTACCCTACTCATAAAGTCCAAGCTGACTCTGTTGAATGCTTTCTCTGCATCAAGACCCAACAACAGTAGTATTTTCTGACATTCTGCTTCCCTCTGGATCACCATTGTTCTATTAATGTTGTTAAGTGCATGGCTCACCTTCACAAAGCCGCACTGATCCATATTATCAATTTTGGCATCACCTTGGCCATTCTTTTAGCCATTACAGAGATGCATACTCTATAATCATGGTTTAGAATTGAAATGGGCCTGTATGAAGCTGGATGAAGCTTATAATGAGAGAAGAGGAGGAACTCACCCTAGAAGACGTAAGAATAGCACGAAGGAAAATGAAGCTAAGGAAAGCACCAGGCTCACATGAGGTCACAGCAGATATGATAAAGATGATGGGTAACATGGGGAGAAACTGCTCCTGAGGATACTCATAAAAGAGTATAGAGAAAGGTGCATCACAGATGACTGGAGAATAAGCATACACATTCCAGTGTACAAGAACAAAGGGGACATCCACAACTGTGGGCAGAAGAGGCATCAAACTCCTGTCATATTGCATGAAAGTTCTAGAGAGGGTGACCGATAAACGTCTATGCACAGTAGTAGAAAGTAAGATGGGAGATGAGCAGTTCGTATTCAGATTAGGATGCAGCACAATTGACCCAATGTTTGCAGTGAATCAGAAAGTTAAGAAGCTAGTACAACTGGGCATTCCTAGACTTGGAGAAGGCATACAACAAGGTCCCAAGAAAGCTGATTTAGGCAGTACTGTGGTGGTCTGAAGTCCCAGAAACATTAGTAGAATTTGTGCAGGCTATGTGCAAAAGCCGAATGACTCAAGTATGAACAGTGTTTGGTCTCAGAGGGATTTCCAGTGAAAGTGGGTGTGCAACAGGGTTCAGCTCCGAGCTCACTGCTGTTCATACTGGTAATGGACTACATTAGCAAACAGGTCAAAAGGGACAGAGCTACAAAGTTGCTGTGTGCGGATGATGTGGCATTACACGCAGACTCTGAACAAGAACTTCAGCAAAGGATAGGGGAATGGAATGCAAAATTGAAGGCATATGGGATGAAACTAAGACAGATAAGACAGTGGTAATGGCAGCAAATTGAGGAAAGCAGAAGAAGCTGAGAACAGAGAGATGGGAAGACAGTGGAACAGGTTAATAGCTTCAAGTATCTTGGAGGGGGGGGTTGAAGAGAAGAGAAGTCTGAATGAAGAAGTCAAAGCTACAATCAGAAGAGCTGCAGCCAACTGGCATAACGTGTCAGGTGTAGTGGATGGGTGAAAAAAGCAGAAACGCAAGGTGTACCAAACAGTGGTGCGACCAGTACTACTGTGTGGTACAGAAACCTGGGCAGTAAAAATGGAGCAGATGATGAAGCTAGAGGTGATGGAAATGAAGTGCCTGAGAAGGGTGATGGGATGCACACTGTGAGACAGACGAAGAAATTAAGAACAACAGCAGAAGTCAAAGTAGCTCCAATTGCAAAAAAGATCAAAGAGAACAGATTACAGTGGTTTGGACACATGTAGAAAAGCAGACGACAATCTGATGAAGATGATTAGGGACAGACAGGAAGAAGGTAAAAGGAAACAAGGGTGTCCAGCAGAGAGGTAGATGGACTGTGTGAGAGGAAAATCTGCGATAGTAAGTGTCAAAGAAGGCAGGAGTGTGGCATTGAATTGAGCGATATGGCGACAGTTAACACGATAACCCAAGACCCTATCTTGAAAATGAGAAAAGAGGAGTTGATGATGATGAAGATGGATCTGAAGGGTATTTACTGTATTACAGCCTTCACAGCTTTCTTCCAGGATGTTGGAGCTTCACCTCCCTTTTAAAATACTGTTAAACAAAACTTCCCTTTTAAAATACGGTTAAACAAAACTTTCCAGATCTTTATCACTTTCTTCCATTCTAGTTTCCAAACACTTATCATTTTTATCTAATCTCCTCTTATCTTAACTGTCAGTAATTGAGTCTTATCTACTGCTAACCTTCGCCTCTTGAGTTCTTCCATAAATATTTCAAGTTGTACTTTTTCATGATTTCCACTTTCTCAACTTCATACAGATTTTCATAAAATTTCTGAAATATTTCCAATACCTCTACAGGATCTCTGATTATTTTCCTTGTTAAAGGCTCCTTAAGCTTGGCAACAACCCTTTCTATTTTGTTGCCTGAACCATAGTGCTAAAAACATTTGTGCTCTGTAGTTATCAAAAACAGTTGCTTAACAGCTGTTGTGTCTTTCGGCTTTTCCCGGTTAGGAGTCGCCACAGCGGAACTCCGGTCCGCTAATGATTGGTAGTTGATTTTTATGTGCCGAGTTACCAGCCCTGACGCACAACCTTCAATGAAGAATCTTTCTAAACTCATGCATACTATCACAGTAGCTCCTTATTTTCTCTTAGGCACTCTGCAATCATGCCTTTTCTTGTCCTTCGAGATCTCTTCTATTCTGTTAGTCCCGCTAAATGATTCTTCTTATATCTTGACCATATACATTTTTCTTTAATTTCCACCCCATTTTAAACCAAGATTAAATTTTACCCTACCCCCAGCTATACTTTCTGAAGAAATTTATATTTTCCAAAATAACTCCCAAATAATTTCCACTACTCATTCCTTAAATTTGTCGTTTCTTAACAGATAGGTAGGGAAGCACCAGTGTTTCATTTTTATTTTAAATTATTACTGGCACATGATCTGAAACAGTTATTGGACGCAGAGCAAAACTTTCAATTAAATCAGGAGTGTCCAACTCACGCCTTTAGGTGAAATTTCCCAATTGCCTCTGAATTTTCAATTTTTTTTTGTGCGAAATTTTGTTTTACTTTTCGCTTTTTTTCATGCCAGCTACCTCCGCCTTGGCGATTTCGTCTGGTTATGCTTCTTTTTACTTTTCTTCTGTATTTGTTTTCGCCTGGAATTTTATATTGGTATGCAAGAACTTCAAACACGATGTGGGAAATTTACAGTTTTGCATAAGTCATCTAAAAGGAGCTGAAAAGCTAGCAAGCGAGAGAGGCTTTATCTATTTTCACGCACTTTGAAATGGCAGTTTGCTTAATGCATTGGTAGCTTGCACAGTGCAGTTTGCACTTGCAGTTTTGTTGATGCAGCATGTGGCATTGCTATGCTTCATGCACTTGCACTACGCTAATTATACATGGGGATGTGGTTTTTGTGCGGTATTAAGAAATGTGTGGATTTTAAAATTTGAGAATATTGCTTTGAAAAATATTTTTTAGTCACAGTGGTCAAAATGAAGATCTTTCTCGACTTAGAGAACTAGATGTGTTACTTTTTCCATACCATACTTTTATGTAATTTATGTCACAATTGGTTTTAATGTATGTTTCTGTAATGTAGTACATATCATTTTAAGGGTCTAAAATGTTTTAATTTAGTGATCACAGCTGCAGTATCTTGTTTTTCTCAATGCGACAATAAATAGTATTATTTAACTTAGGGAGAGTGTGATCTGTAATTACAGTTAGTCACATATGTACAAGTTAGTAAAATGTATTATTTTACTATGTATTAGAAATATCATGTATGTTTATTTATTATGTTATTTCGCTAGTTTGCAACAGACCAGTTGTCACACATCAAGAGCAGTATAAATTATAAGAGAACAGTTTAATAATAAGCATAAATGTAAAGAAATATTTATCAAAAAATTATAGATATATATTTATGAATTGAAAATTGATCATGATACTATGTGAAGTTGAATATATTTACCTGAATATGTTTGCCTCAATATGTTTGCTATCCTCAGTCACCCTAATGCACATATGCATTGAATGCAAGTTACAATCTAGGATAAGTTGGACCTGGCGGAAATACAAAGTGAAGCAATGAAAATATAATTTTGAGGAATCGGATATCTAGGCTAGGAGCCACTGGAGTGGAATGCAATGTGAATAGCACAAATACACCAGAAACTTCATCAGGAGCCACAAGCCATGTTGTAGTAGGACGGTTGCAATAAGAAACACAAAGTAGGCAATTTAAGTAAAATGCTTTTTTTAAAAAACATAGAATATTTAATACCAATAATATATTAGAAAGTATTGAATAATAAATGCCGGGTAAAGAATGTATAGAAGGTATTAAGAAATATTAAGATAATATAATATAAAAAAAAGGTAAATTTTGAAGGAACAAAAAGTAATAAAAGAAAAAAGTGAAAAGAAAGCTGGAAAAAAAGGGTAGGGAATAAGGGAATAGAGAGAGGAGAGAAAGAAAGTAGATTCAGGAGGAAGCAGAGAGAGAAGAAAAGATTAAGCAGATTACAGCAGAAGATAAGCCAAAATTTTCAAGAGATTAAGAATTAAGAAAGACATGCAGCCAGTCAGTCAAATGAAGTAAAGTAAGTTATGGTTTGCAGAGTAATATATGTCAAAGATGAGTTAGTTTGTATGGTTAGGCACTGATGCTATGGGATTGTATGATGGATGACATGGTGAATAATTTAGATTGGATGATTAAAAGTAGGATGTGGTATGATGGTATGTACTGTACAGGAGGAGAGGACTGTGTATGGTACAGTATACTTGCACGAAGGCGCATGGTAAAGAAAGGACTAAAGCAAGTGTACTTAGCAGAAGTGTCTAGAAGACACTCTAGACTAGACACTTGTGTACTTGAGCTGTCACTTGCGTCGACACCAGTAAAAACAGTTAGTTGAAGTACACCATTATCTAGCTATCTTCTTTATCTTCTTATCTCTATACATATTATTTGTGGTGTTTGCCATGCCAGCCTCTTGATCCAATCAAAGGTCAAGTTTTCTTTTGACAGACACAATTAAATTAAAAATTGTGTTTTTTATCAATATGACATGAATGGTAGAAAGAGGTTGCTAGTTTGTCATGTCTGTAGATGCTGAATCTAACTGCAAGCAGCTGCCACTCCACCCCAATCTTTTCCTCTCACTGTGTAAAACAATTTAATTTGCTGAATGGTAGAAGCATTACATTTGTCTATCTAGTCTGCCCTTCATTAAGTCTATCTAGTCTGCCTTTTAGACATGCACATTTATGCATTGCTTCCTTATAGTATTAAACAGCTGGGAAGCTTGCTTTCTATCAAGCCATCCTTGTTTTGGAAGCAAATACTTTTACATTACAAACCCTTTAAATTTTTTACATAGATGTAAATTTCTTTTTTACTTTGTTTGGTAATAAATTATATATGTTTTTTAGTTAAATTGTGCAGTTTCTTATTAGTTTAGTGTGCACCTTGCATTGTATATTGTCAAGCTTCCTGTTTTTTGTTGGTTTGTCAAACTTACCTGTTTTTGTTTATTGATGTTGGTGTGCTCTCTCAGAGTCAGTTGTTGCTTGCTTGAGTTGCTCTGCTTCTTGCTGCTTTGCTTCAATATTTGTTACAATGTTTGCTGTGCAAGTTGTTAGATTTTTACATTTTTCTACACTTTTCTTAACTCTTATCTCACTACAGTTTGTGTTTATAGTATGTGTTTACTGTTTAATATTTACTGTGCACACATTCTTTCATTGTCATACATTTATGATTTGACAACAAATTTTATTTGATTTGTTATTTATATAATATTATATATGTATATATAAATATTATGTCTATTACCATTAGAATGAGATATATAATTTTGTTATAAATATTATAATTTTATTAATTTATTCATATTATACAACTACATACAAGCGGGTGGGCTGTGTGCTTTGGTTTATATAGTACCTGTTTTCTTTTTTTTTTTTTTTTTTTTTTTTTTTTTTTTTTTTTTTTTCATTTTTTTTTTTTTTTTTTTTTGTTTTTGGTCCTCACCTGCCGTTTGCCCCCAGACCATTTCTGTTGACTCAATGCGGCCCTTCCAACTGAAAAGGTTGGACACCCCTGAATTAAATGCACCATGGTCCTGTGAAATATCATTTTTGTCTAGCCTTGCCCAGTTTTTGTACCTTGGGGAATATGTAAATTCTCTCCAAACTCCTCCTACTGAATTCACATTGTCCATACCAAATATTTTCATAAATTTCTTCAAAAATCTATTCTCTTTTGTTATATATTCTCTTCTATCCCCCCCATACATGCTCATTGTTGCAAATTCCAGTCCCTACCTAGAAGTAATATTCCCTGCTAAAAGCTGATTATTTCTCCAGGAAATTTTCTTAAACTCCAATGTAGCAGTTTTAAGTGAAATATAAATACATGCCAGCATAATCTTCCTCGCTTGCCACTACTACAGATCTACAATTACTTTTTTTTTTTTTTAAACACCTCCTGTTATGTATTACCTGTCCAGTTGCTTATTATATTAAGTCTGTTCCTTACAGTTCTCTGACACAGAAAATTTCAGTTTTCCCAACATGCTCTGTCCTCTAATTCTACCATTTTTTGAAACACCTCATCTTGAGTAGTCTCATACTCAGCCAGCTTTGTGTGCATTACAACCCGATTTTTAAAGTTTTAGGAGATTATCTGAATATCTGTTTTAAAGCACTTCTTCCATTTTTCTAGCCTTTTGTCATTTGAGTTGATCTACTCCTTCAGTGTTATTTTATCTGAGCACAACTGACTTATTTTTTTATTATAGATTACTGGAAATCATATCTTGCACCAAAGCTGGAACTTGAACTGCTTTTTGCTAAATAGCTGCAGGATTCTTCTGTGCCAAGGTTTTCTTCTCACATTTTTTTGATTGATTTTATTTCAGGTTCTGTGAATTTCTTCTTTGCTGGCACCTAGGCAGTACACTTACTAGCCAGTAGCTGAAATGTACCCAAAAATACAAATTCACTAGCTCTCTATTCTGTTTCTGTTTTCACACTGGGAGAACTGAAATTAAGCTACTAGTGTGCAGACATTGTGGAATGCTCAAAATAAATACTTCAGGACGGTATTTGTTTGGTTGTTGTCTGTCCCTGATGAAAAACAAAAACTGAACCACAAAAACCTTGCTCCAGCAAAATGGATAAACTGCTTGTAATAACCACACTGTAAATTCCTTAACGCGAGTTTATTATAAAGCGTTTTCGCCTTGCTTAATAGCTTGGCTTCTTCAGAGGTAAATTAAAAACAGTTTTCTAAGTGAGACTTAAGTACAAAAACAAAAGGAAGTGATGTCATTGGGTTGCCTTTTTTTTAAAAGCAATCACATATAAATAAGTAAATAAGAATACATATTTGTAATAAACATATTTTTAGTAAATTCAATGTTAAAAAATAACAAACAGTTCACAAGTCCTTACAAATACCAACACACAATTATATAAAGGCCTAAAAAAGACCCTTATAAAAATCTTAGAACTATGATGATAAAGTCAACTTGTATAGTGACTATGTAAAATAAATACACCAAAAGGTATTTCAATTTGGTGCCAAAAAAACAAATCAATAACAATAAACTAAATATTCAAAAGCAGTACTGTTCCTAAAAATTGACCAATAGGTGCATGTATAACCAGCATAAATATGAGGCTATATTTTACTGTCAACCTAATAATAGACAAAAAAAATATATATATATAAAATGTATATGTATATAAAATATAAAACCACATAAATATGTGTATAAAGCAAGAGGACAGGGACCCAAACATCACCTTAATCAAACTAGTTGAAAGAATCAGCGTAAATAACTTCTTAATTTCAAGACTGGTAAAATGTTACAGTTGTCATTTAGGCTTTCCATTTCCCCGGCCTAAATGACAACTGTAACATTTTACCAGTCTTGAAATTAAGAAGTTATTTACGCTGATTCTTTCAACTAGTTTGATTAAGGTGACGTTTGGGTCCCTGTCCTCTTGCTTTATACACATATTTATGTGGTTTTATATTTTATATACATATACATTTTATATATATATATATATTTTTTGTCTATTATTAGGTTGACAGTAAAATATAGCCTCATATTTATGCTGGTTATACATGCACCTATTGGTCAATTTTTAGGAACAGTACTGCTTTTGAATATTTAGTTTATTGTTATTGATTTGTTTTTTTGGCACCAAATTGAAATACCTGTTTTTATTTTACATAGTCACTATACAGTTGACTTTATCATCATAGTTCTAAGATTTTATAAGGGTTTTTAGGCCTTTATATAATTGTTCTTTTTGGTTGTTGTCTGTCCCGGACAGATTTTTCTGTCTAGCCTGGATGCTGCAGTTACTGAGTCTGTTTGTACTCTGCTGAAATATGAGAAACTCTTCTGATATGTGGTCTATGACAACAGTTAAGATGCTCCATCTATAACCAGAACTGGTTTGAATTTTTGTCTCTCTATGGCTCCAGAACACTCAGTCACTTTTGGAATTTGGGAAGATGCTCAAACTTAAGGGATTTTTTTTTAATCTTTTTGGATGTTGTATTACTTTTGCCTAACTTGTTAGGCTTCTCTAAAGGACACCAGGCTGTTGGAAGGAGACCACTGGAAAGCCACTAAAATGGCACATGTGATGGAGGGTAAATGATATAGGTTTATAGGTTGGTACTGGGCTATCGGCCCTAGGGCCTACACAAGCCTAGCCATAACAATTCCCTGGCTATTTCTTCCCACAATATTTACTTCCCTGGACCCCTGTCTAGTAGGCAACTGACATGATCCCCGGGGGTGAATTTCCCATCTCCCATCCAATTGCCAAGGTTCCTTTTGAAGAGGGCCAAAGAGGTGATCTGCTTGACATGTATGGGCAGTCTATTCCAGAGTCTGGGGGGTCGCTGGGTCAGGAACCTACCTCTCCAGTATGTTTTGTTCATTGTGATGACAAGGTTTAGATCCCTGGAGTGTGTGGCTCTGAGGGATTGGGATTTCTTTAAGTGTAGCATGTCCAACAGCTCTGGGTCTGACATGGCCTTGTATGTTAAGCAGAAATCACCTCTGAGTAGACGATATGGACAGAGTACAGCTGGAGTTTTTTTTTTTTTTTTTTTTTTAAGACTGTCAGCATAGGGCATCTGATTTAGGTCTCTGATTCTTTTAGTGAGGTATTTCTGCGGCCTTTCCAGTTGCAGATGTCTTGAGCGGTACATATCAAATGGGGCATAGTATTCTATAATGGGTCTAATGAGGAAGGAGTACAGTGGGACAATGACTTCCTTTTTTCTGTATGAAAAGCCCTTAGTGATGAGGTGTGCCACATAGAAGGATTTCCTGACTACTGTGGCAATGTGGTTCTCGAAGGTGAGACCACTGTCCACCTGTGTCCTTAAGTCTCTTATCACACTTTCAGTGTTTAGTGTACTGCCACCTATGTGGTAATTCATGGGTACATGTTTTTCCTAAAGGAGACAACTATACATTTATTGGCATTCAACTTGAGCCCATGGTTCTGGCACCAAGCATCTGTTTCTGTAAGGCCCTTTTGTAGAATATCCAGATCATTTGGGGATTCAATAATGGCTCCCAGTTTGCAGTCATCTGCGAACTTTGTTAGCCAGAGTCCCTTAGTGATGGCCTGTACTTCAGAGAAGTAGATGGCAAACAAAAGCGGTCCCAGGACTGAACCCTGAGGTACACCACTTGTCACCTGTGTGGAGCTGGATTTGGAGTAAACTAATTTTACAGTGTGGGTTCTGTCAGTAAGCCAGTTGGCAACCCATCGAGTGACGCAGGGATTAATGCCCAGCTTAGTAAATTTATCTATGATTCCAGGGTGGGGGATGGTGTCAAAGGGCTTGGCGAGGTCCATATATGCTGTGTGGAATGCCTTACCCACGTCCACAGCTCTGGAGACCAATTTGAAGAAGACAATCAGGTTCAGGAGACAAGATCGGCCCTTCACGAACCCAAACTGGGTGGGGTCCAGTGTTTGAAGGTTGCCAGTGTCTTTGCTTATAAGTTCCATGATAATACATTCCATGGCTTTGCAGATCAGGCTCGTCAGACTGATGGGGGCAGTAGTTCCCAAGATCCAAGGTGCGTCCCCCCCTGTGGAGTGGGATAACTGCAGCTGTGCGCCACTCAGTGGACATGAAGCCTGAGGTGAGACTATGATTAAACATGACACTTGGGTGAGGTGCCAGTTAATTTTGTAGTTCATGTAGTACACAGCCCGGGATGTCGTCTGGTCCCATGGATGTTGTATTCTTAGCTTTGCAGAGTGCATTTTTTACCTGTGTGGACATTATTACTGGAATTTGGCAATCTTTCAGTATTGAGATAGACCTTTTTGGGTGTGGGGGGGGGTTGAAGTTGGCACTGAATCGATCTGCCAGGATATTGGGAATATCCTTGGGATCAGTATATTTAATGCCATTCTATTGTAGCTCAGAGCAGATCTAAGCATTGCCATTTAGATTCTTGACATAGCTATAGAATGCCTTGTGGTTGGTCTTTGGAATCTTTGGCAATTTTATTTTTGTAACTAGTTTTGGAGGATTTTATGAGGGATCTCAGGTTCTTACGGAGGCTGGTAAGGGATTTTGTTGCATCCTGGGATTTTCCTCTTTTCTGCAACAGTTTCTTCCTTTTGTTGTAAAGTTTGTTTATGGCAGGGGACCACCTGATTGGCTTCCTTTTATTGGAGGAGAGCGTATTGGTTCTATTTGGGATGGTACAATGTATGCACGAGTGGATGTGGTCGTACAATGCCTTAGTGTAGGATTCAGCAGTCAAACTTTCAGTTCCCATCTGCATGGGTGTTATGAAGTTTGTCACTTCTGACTTGAGTAGCATGAAATTGGCTTTGGAGAAGATTTTTACAGAAGTTTCCTCACTGGGGGGTGGGGGAGGGATGTGGATGTCAAGGGTGATTAGCTTATGGTCAGATCTGACCAACAAGGGGGTGACCCATAGGTGTGGAGCATCGATTTCCCATGTTGGTAATGACCAGGTCTAGGATATTGGAGCCCCTGGTGGGACTATGGATTAGTTGATCCAGGGCATTGGAATTTATGAATTCCAAGAACCGTTGGGCAAAGTTATTGGTACACAAGTAGTTTTCCCAGTTAATGGCAGGGTAATTGAAATCACCCAGTATTAGGGTGTTTGGTTGTATCTTAATATTTTCAGTATGTTTAGAAAGGTTTAGTGAGAATCTTGGGGCATGGTGGGGGATCTGTAGCAAGCTACAATTTGGATTGCAGTCCTACCTAGTGTTAGTTGCTGATATGACTACAGAATGGAGATGCTACATTTCATCTTGTTCAAGACCAGAAGAAACAGAACGGAGATAATACTATTGCACAAAATTGCACACTGTTCATGATGCCAGACTAAGACAGGTCATGCAAGGTACAAGGGACCTGGTCCACTTGCTGTACAGAAGATATTCCACTGCACATCTCCTATCTCAGAATCAAATGTGCAGTCTGCCGAGCCTGCAGGACTGCTTGGATTTTGTCCTTTCTTGAATGAATGGCAGTAGATTTAAGGAAGACCTGCTGCTGCGTGGTCTGTAGCTAGAAGCCACTGTCCATCCAGTGCCGGTTTCTTACCTCCAACCTTAATGTTTTATGGAGAATATACATTAAAGTTCTCAGTAAAGGTTCAAGATCTGGTCATATAACTGACAATGTGCTAACACTTAAAAACAACCACCACCAACTAATAGATGATCTTATAGCCATATTTATTTTTATTTACTCGAATTAACCAATTAGGTGGGCTAGTACTGGTACTCTTTTCAGCTACAATCTAAGCCAATAATCACTGAAGTGCCAGTGATTCATTTAATGATTCTCGACATTTAACATAATTCTCAATAAACAAGATACGCAAACAAGTCAATCCATCCATCTATCCATCCAGAACCTCTTTCCCATTTTTGCACATGATGTTGGGGTGACACTTCAACAGTAACAATCATCTAAGCCGAAGTTTACAATGAAGGGTGGCTAGTCCTGCTGCTGTACTTCTGCCACACCACACACTCACAAGCATAGTCACACCTATGGCCAATTTAGAGTGTCCAAACCACCTACTGCATGTCTTTGAAGGTGGGAAGAAACCACAGCTCCTGGAGGAAACCCACATAAAAACACAGGGAGGACATGCAGACTCCATACAGAAGGCACCCCAGCAGAGAACCAAACCAGGGAACCAGTTGCTGTGAGGCAACAGTGCTATCCACTGTGCCAACCAATATTTATAGTTATTTTTTGACATCCATTCCAATGGGTAAGACACAGTCAAAGTAGTAAAATTTAAAAATAGTTGTAGTTTTACATTTCGCATCATTTCAGTGTTCACCAGAGGCTCAAATGCTTGATTTGGAAAAGAAAAATAAACATGCAAGTAGGCTGGTTTTAGCATAGTATAATATGCTAAGTGATCAACTTAAGAGCATTATGTCAGAAATACTGATACAAGGATCATGGGAACCTTTACGAAGGCTGGTTTAATCTTATCTATTTAGCTTAGTAGTAAAAGGGAGGAGTGGCAGTAAAAAAGGAGTTAACTAATATTCTAATGTTGCCTTCTTATAAATCAGTCGACATTTGCTCTCCTCTTTCAGATATTTCAAAAACCTGCTAGAGAGGCTAGTTTCATTTCCAATATTCACGGGCAATTTATTCCAATATCTACAGATAACTTATTCCAACTTGCCAGCTACTTTCCAAAACAAGAAATTATGTACTCACCATAACGTTCGATGTATGTAGTCCATCTTGCCTCACATTCTTACCCTTGGGTTCGGAGCCGAACCTCGGCTCCGACTCGGCCATACTGTAGCTCGAAGTCTTCAATTGGCTTGTGGCTAAGAGGTATCCCTTACTGCAACACACCCATCCCAGATCTTGTTTGCTGCAAGCTCACACACACACACACACACACACACAAACACGTTGAAAGGAAGAACCAACCCAACAAAAAAGGATACTGAAACCAGACTAAACCTCTAGGTCCTCCAGGAGGGGGAAGGTGGGTGGGTTAGCAAGAATGTGAGGCGAGATGGACTACATACATCGAACGTTATGGTGAGTACATAAATTCTTGATGTTATGTAGTCCAATCTCACTTCCATTCTTACCCTTGGCACAGCATCCCTAGCACCTAAACCTTGGGTGGCTCATTGAAAAATACTCCTGAGCACCTTGGAACCAAAGGAAGTTCTGCCCCTAGATATCAGATCCAATTTGTAGTGACTAATAAAGGTGTAAGGCGATGCCCATATGGCTGCAGTACAAATATTCTCCATAGACATCCTAGCCTGAAAAGCAGTAGAGGTAGACACCAATCATGTAGAATTAGCCTTCACTTTAAAGGGTAATTCCTTGCCATTTGAAGTATAAATGAAGGAAATGCAACTAGAAATCCATCTGGACAGAGTTACTTTAGAAACTGGAGCCCCAAGTCTATTGTCTGAGAATGAAACAAATAGTTGATATGATTTCCTAATATCTTTAGTTCTATGTAAATAGAAACGCAATTGTCTGTGAACATCTAGCTGATGAAACTTAAATTCTGCCCTGTTAGAGAATTCAGGGAAAAACACAGGCAGCTCAATGGACTGGTTGAGGTTGACAACCTAAGCAACCTTTGGCATAAAGGAAGGATTAGGTCTTAGATAAACCCTATCCTTGTGAAATACCAAGTAAGGGGGGCCGAACCGATAAAGCTTCGAGTTCAGAGACCCGCCTAGCCGAAGTGATGGCTATCAAAAAGATTGTCTTCCAAGACAAAAATGTAATGTCACAAGTAGTTGCGGGCTCAAAGGAAGGCGAAGTAAGCCGCTGTAACACAAAATTGAGGTCCCATGGCATTACAGGATCAAAGACTGGAGGTCGAAGTAGCATAGTCCCTTTCAGAAAAGCCCTACAAAGCCTGTGCACCATTAGATTGGGTTCATTACCAACATGAAAAGTAGAAATGGCTGCCAACTGCACTGATAGTTGCCACAGCTCATCCCTGGCTGAACAGTTGAGAAAGAAATCCTAAAACTGATGAAATGGGAGCTGTATAGGGATCAATCTGCCTTTCATGAGCCCAAATGGAAAATCTCTTCCACTTACTGCAATAAATCTTCCTAGTAGAAGGCTTGTGGGAAGAAGACAGAATATGAACCACCTCCGGGAAAAAATCATGAAGCCTGACTAGGGACGGAACTGGAGCAGCCAAGCTGTCAACTTGATGGTCTGAA
This sequence comes from Protopterus annectens, assembly GCF_019279795.1. Lineage (NCBI taxonomy): Eukaryota > Metazoa > Chordata > Ceratodontiformes > Protopteridae > Protopterus > Protopterus annectens. Next base: position 5,794,758 of record NC_056728.1, on the reverse strand, counting down.
TGGAGGGATTGAACTACCCTGACATGAGTCAACAGATCTGGCTCTGGGTCCAGAATCCACGGATTGTCCATTATATAAGGGTGGAGGAAAAGGGAACCAAATCTGATGAGGCCAGTGTGGTGTAATCAGTATCATCTTGCTTCCCAAGGATTGTGCTTTCTGAATAACCTTCATTATCACGGGGACTGGCGGGAATGCATAGAGAAGACCAGAGGGCCAATTGTGAACTAGAGCATACATGGGTGCCTCCCCCTTCGGGGGGATAAGGGTGAAGTAGCTGCTGCATTTGGCATTGAGGTGGCTGGCAAATAGGTCGCAGCAAGGCTGACCCCATCTGCGGAAAATCTGCTCCGCCACTTGTTCGTTCAGGGACCACTCGTGAGGCATCAAAATAGCTCTGCTCAGCCTGTCGGCAATCACATTGGACTTCCCTGGTATGTGCATTGCCACTAGAAAGCGTTGAGAAGACACTGTCCACTGCCACACTCAAAGGGCCTCTCTGCAAAGGGGATACGACCTGGTTCCTCCCTATTTGTTCAGATACCATACCACTGACATATTGTCTGAGTGGATTGCAATTGTCCCATGAGGAAGAAAGCCCTAAAGTGCTTGCAACGCTAATAGCACAGCTTTCATCTCCAAGACATTGATATGCAAATGGGTCTCGTCCTCTTGCCACATGCCTTGGACTGTCCTGCTGAGATAATGCCCCCCCCCCCCAATCTGGGAGGCATCCGTGGTCACTGGGGCAACTGGAGAAGAACGAACGAAAGGCATGCCCGCTTTGAGATTGCTGGTCTGAAGCCACCAGTGCAGATCCTGCTTGCACTTGTCTGTAATCAGAATAAGATAGAAGAGCGGGAGATGCTGTAGAGACCATTGGGCAAAAAGTAGCCACTGAAGAAGCCTCATGTGTAGTCTCGCAAGAGGAACTAGCATAATCATGGCAACCATGGTCCCTAATAACTTGAGGACCACTTTTGCCTTGACCTTCTTCAATGGTAGCAAAGCGTAGACCTACTGCTGTAAAACCTGAATTCTCTCTTCTGGTAGGAAGGCCCTCATGAGCACCGTGTCTAATTCGGCACCGATAAAGGTAACATGCTGCGAAGGCAACAAGGCAGCCTTTTCCCAATTCAGATTAATTCCCAGACTTTTGCACAGCGCAACAGCGGCATCCCTGGTCTGTAGCCGTAGATGCCTGGTGGTGGCAGACAGGAGCCAGTCATCCAGGTACGGAAACACTTGGAATCCCTGACATCTCAAATGAGCAGTTACCACTGCCATGCATTTGAACACCCTGGGGGCTGTGGTGAGACCAAAGGGCAGGGCACGAAACTGAAAATGACTGGCTCCCAGCCGGAAGCGTAAGTGACTTCTGGATGCCCTGTCCATTTTGATATGTTAGTAAGCATCCTTGAGGTCGATGGAGCACATCCACACATCATTCCCTAATAACGGGAGAATTGATTGTAACGTGACCATGTGGAACTTGGACTTCTCTACATGAAGGTTCAAACGGCTGAGATCCAAGATGGGTCTCGGGTCCCTTGTTCTTTTCAACACCAAAAAGAATCTGGAGTAAGTCCCTAATCCTACTTGGTCTGCAGGGACAGGCTGGATGGCTCCCTTTGACAGCAACTTTTGTACTTCTAAAGTTGCGGAATCCCTGTGACTGGGCAGAATGTCTGGGATTCTTTTGTTTGGAGAGAGATAAGAAAGAAGGGGAATATGATAACCTCTGGAAATTATCTCTAATACCCACTCATCTTGGGTGATGTCTCGCCAGGCTTCTGGGTATAAAGAAATGTGACCCCCGACTGGCTCCAGAGACACACAGTTGGGCCTCTCCTCAGGAGCACTGGTAGGGAGAACCACAAAAGGAATTGCAGTCCCCCTGGTTACGCAGGCCTCCTCTGCCTCAAGGGCAGTATCTACCTGAATTTCCAACCCCTCCTCTGCCTCTGGAGGGGGAATCACTCTGTGCATCATGAAAAAACCTCTGCGACTTTCTGAACCACATTTTTCCAACCTTCTGGCCCTTGGGATAAGGTCTAGAAGGCATGGGAAACAGACTCCCATGGCAGACAGGGTTTTTCCTTCCTGTTGGCACCTAGTGAGAGTGTCCTTCACCTTGGTTTCAAATAAGGATGAAACATCAAAGGGGGCATTGGTGAAAGTACTCTTGAAAGCCTCTGCAAAGTTGCACAGGCACATCCAGGAGTGTCTCCTAAGAGAGACTCCGAAACCGGCAGCCCTGCTCGCGCCATCAGCTGCATACAAGATCAGCCTCATGGAGGCGTTGGTAATGAAATTTAGGGTAGACATCTGAGCATTGTCCTTTTAAACCACAGCATCAGAAACGTTACCCTGTAGAGAATCTCCCAGCTTTTTAGGAGATCTCTCTGGAGCCATGTAAAATGCGACAAATAGTTCAGCGACCTCAGTGTAAAGGCCACTGAGGAAAACACATGCTTCCCATACCTGTCCATGGCCCTAGACTCCTTGTTAGGGGGATGGGCGGTAGAGGAAGTTTCAGCAAGTTCCTTCTTGGTGGCTGCTGCCACCATCATGGCATCTACTGGAACTCCTTTCATAAGAAAATCCTTGTCTGGAGGAGCGGACAAAACCTTGTTGGGTCTCCTAGGGACCGGTTCCACAGTGTCTGGAGTTTCCTCACCTTCTGACAAATGAGATCCAGTAGCTCGAACAGGGGAGAAACCCAAGAGGCAAAGGGTTGAAACCCAAAGGCCTTCAAGAACACAGACTCCTCCTCAGAAGGGTATTTGGAGGGTCAGTCGCCTCTCTGCCTCAAGATTTCCAGGTTATCTGATAAAGAGATATCTTCAGAAGACAACTTGGGGGACCCTTCTGACTCCTTGAGATCGGTGTCAGATGTGAGAGACTCATCTTGGGAGTCAACGTGCTTCCTCTTGCACACTCTCTTTCTGGGGGCCTCCTCAGGCAAAATCTCCGGGGAGACCTCAGAAAGTTGGGGACCACTCATGGAGGTATCCTGAGGTCTTCAGTCTCCGATGTCCATAGATAGAGGGTGATCAGAGACTGATACCGGTGCTGGAGGGGGCAGAGTGTCAGTGCCATAAGATGCAGCTGATGACCTGGCCAGCACGCTCCTCATGACCTCGAAAGCTGAACCCCAAGGTCGACTGACCATGGAAGATGTGGTAGTAGCCCTCGGAGCCGAAGAGATGAGGTCTGAAGCCGATGTCGGACCCAAGCTCACCAGAGCTGAAGCACCAAGAGGAAGGCCAGGAGCCGAAGTAGATTGATCAGAGACCTCCCTCTCGAGTCCGACCAGTGAACCAAGAATCCTGGACCCCGTGCATGGCACCGATGGGGTCGGAGTGGAGATCGGAGCCGAAAGGCCAGAGGGGGCTACTGGAACCAACCTCACGGCATCCAACAGAACCGACAGCTCTTGTTCCGAAAGCCGAGAAAGGCTCGGAGGAGGAACAGCCAAAGAGGAGGGGAGGATGGGCTCCAGGGCCAACTGGGCCGGAACCAAAAACAATTTAGCCAGCACCCATGACTGGAGCAGTTTCTACACCACTCTATCGACATAGTCCATCAGAGAGGGTCCAAGAGGACCTAGAGGATAAGGTCGAAGATCTGGATCTCCCTACATAGGGAGACCTATGAGAAAGATAAACCGGTCGAGGAACTGGAGGCCATCTCCAAACTAGAATATCTGTCACCGGATCCAAGATGCTGGGAGCCGATGTCGACATAGTCGGTGTACTACCTTCTGTCGGCACCAAAGCCAATGGAGCCAAAGAAGTAACAGTAGTTTTAGCGATTTTCTCTGGCAGCTCCGAGTAAACTGACGGAACTGGAGAGCGCTTTCTTGTAGATTTTTTTCTCTGATTTCTTGTCCGGTTTGGAAGGAGATCTGAACTAGACCACCTCTCCAAGTCTTCTTCAAAGGAAGGTTTCAGTAGTCCTTTTAAGATAAACTTGTTCTTCCTCTCTTGCAGTACACTGGGACTGAAAGCGTGGCAGAACAAGCAGAATTCTTGGAGAAGAATAACACCCAAGCAGTACATGCACACTGAGTGCCCATCAGTTAATGGCATCTTGTTACTATATTCTACACACTTTTTAAAGCCCGAAGGCCTGTGTTCTTTGGGATCCTTAGACATGCTGACAAGAAAAACTCCACACACCACACAGGAACACCCTTGCACCAAAAACAAACACAGAAGGGTGCGGGAAACTAGAGTCTCTAACTGAAATGGCCTAGACCATGGACAACCACAAGGAGGACTAGTTCCTCTAATTTAAAAAGGCCTAGCCCAGGAAACAAAAGACTAACACCACAGAAACAACAAAACACCAACAAAGGAAAAACTACAACTGGATAGTAGGGAAAACGAGGTCCTCTGACTGAAAAATGGGCCTAGCTCATGGGGACAAGGGGCGAACGGGATACCACAAGGCAAACAGAACCAGCAAAAACAAAACACATAATGTAGCCATGAAAATAGCTTTTTTTGGTCAACAATGTGTTTAAATTTAGAAAAAAAATTATACTTGGCCACGGCCAAGAGCGAGACCACGTCTGAGCGTAGCGAGCGGCAAACGAGATCTGGGATGGGCACGTTGCAGTATGGGATACCTCTTAGCCACAAGTGAATTGAAGACTTCGAGCTAGAGTATGGCCGAGTTGGAGCAGAGGTTCGGCTCCAAACCCAAGGGTAAGAATGTAGGCAAAATTGGACTACATACCATCCTATTTTCTCCTACTGCTAATGTAAATGGTGGTCTACACAATGCCAGGGATTCTTCAGCATTAGTTCTTATACTATATAATATGGTCTTTAGTTTTGGTTTATTCCTCAGAGGAGGACAATACCTATTATGCCACAGATTATAGGTTAATCTTGATATAACGAAAGCTGCTCTAACAGTGACTGATAACCAGATGACCTTCTGCAAGGTAAGGCAACTGATGTTCAATTTGGAGGGAGGGAAAGTAAACAATCTGCAGATTTTACTAACAGTAAATTGAATCGGCTGAGCATCCTGACTGTAGTTAAAGCTATTACTGGGACAGTACATTCAAGTTCAGGGATCAGAATGTCTCTTGCTACTGTTATTCTGGTTTCTGATGCAAGACAACTGAATACAGAATACCATGCCTTGTTGTGGTCTTCAACCTTACCCACTATTAACTCATTATGTTCTCTGAATGACAGGATTGGATCCTAATATTAACTTTAAGTACAGTATGTGTAGGAACTGATTGTTACAACAGACTTCTTAGTGGAGTGGTGATGTTAATATTATGTTTTAGTGCCTTATTAGTTCCAAAAATCAAAGCTTTTCTAAGTATTTACAAAAGCACATTTTCTTCAACCCACTTACGGAGTTTTAAAAGGTCCTAAACTAGAGACTTGGTTATGTGACTAGAAATTAAACAATCTGTTAGGTAGATAGTTCTGCATCTATTAGTAATGTCTACCTACAAATCTAGTCAAGTGTAAATTCTGTAGTAGGTGCTGATGATCAATAAATTCAAATGTTATTTTAAAGGTCCACAAATATTCCACCTGCTACATCTCTTTTTTACTATGGTAGAACACAGATGTTAGTCAGACCACAGTGCCACTCCTGGAAATCATGCTAGGAATTACATATCTACCAATGTTCCTCTTTACCTGAGATTACCTAAAATTATGCAAGTTTTCCTAACAGTATAGATATAGAACACAAGTTAGTAACAGGCCAACAGTACAACATTCTTGTGGTACAGATGTTCCATTAGTTTTAGAAAGAAAATTATAGCAGATTGCTTAAACTGATTTGGAAGCATACATATGGTTAAAGACAGATTAAGGATGCATGGTAGAGGTTTGAAATTGCAGTCAGAGCACATGTAGGATGGAGGGACGGCCAGTTTAAATTTCTAAGTATTCAAATACGGTTATAGAGAAGAAATAACTAAAGTAAAAGGTGGGGGAGTAATCTGGTGAAGAGTTAGTGGAACTTGTGTTTTAATTATATCCATCTGAAGAAGAGCACCCTGGACAAATACCTTATTCCAGCTACAAACTGGGCAACAGTTACATATGAACTTGTAATATTACTCTGACTACTGTAACAGTCTTTACCACAGCTCCTGAGTAGACACCCTCCCCTACCTACTGCAGGGACTCTAATGGGATCTGCAAGGGTCTGCCATATCGCACTTTAATTATGGGATATAAGCTGTTTGCTATTGCTGACTCGGTCAAGTTTTAAGATCTTTCTTTTCATCTGTTAAGTACAACATAGAATGTCTCTCGCCTCTTTACAACAGCTTTTGGTCCCTTACATCCAAGCTCATCCACTCACATAAACAAGCAAGTAGCTACTATTTGTTTCCAGAGCCAGGTTGGAAACTTCTGGGCAAATACTGCTTTGCTTAACATTCCCTAGTGCTGCCAAATTAACAACCACCTCTGATTAGGGTATGCGAGTATTAGGCCTCCTATTGCACTCCCCTTACATTTTAACTGTTAAGAAGGCAGCACCCGAATACCAAGATGAACTTCAATTGCTTTTATTCATTCATTTTAAATTTCGGGGACAACTTTTTTTTAAGCATCACTTGTATTTTGCACTCCTGTACACTGCTAAAGAACTGAACTAACTAAAATAAAAGTAATGTGGGGAGGGGGTGCGTTTTGAAAGAGGCAGGAGACCAGTAATTGAGACTGGCCTAGACTGTGTCAAACAAGTAAGCAGAGCTGGTCTCCCTGCTGCAGGCACCCAGCAGAAATAGTTATGTTTAACTGACACTTTTAATTCATGCCAACTTGGTCATCAAAGCACTCATGCAGAACAGACTCCTGCACCTTTCTCTAGAACACACTCTACAGTCTATAACTTGTGTTAAACATGGTTCTGTTTGGTCACTTAGACCAAATTGAGCAAGCCTCGATTAAACAGCCACTAAACAAGTGACTATCGTTTTCACCCAATGCTACTAAAAAAGCCATTAGTGCTGCTCAACAGGAGCTTGTAGCAGAAGCTGTACTGAATGTGGGTAGGACATGGTTGGCATCAATAGGTAGCACTATTTGTACCTGGTTAAAAAGTGAGTTTTACAAATGTGAGAAGACTCAGATTCTAGTATCTAAAGGAAATACTGTCATTGTTTTGTGAATGGGACAGACAGTTTTCAGCTGGGTAGAACCTGAAACTGTGCTTCAGTGCTGAATGACAATGTTTTGGATTTTTCAGCATTTGTGCTAAACTGCTTGCCCAGAACCCCTTCATAAGTTCCAGGCAGGTCAGTGCTGACAGTAACAAAGATGTAGCAGCAAAGAGGACATAAGTGATTCATTTTAATAAAGTATACCTGAAGTTCAAGAGCATCTAGGCTAATGGCACTGATGAATATGGAAGTACGG